>NC_064291.1:9564022-9733230 GCF_019186545.1 Solanum stenotomum | reverse complement strand
CAGTCTCCATCTGTATATATAGACTTGTCTTTTCCCTTTCGAGACAGTCCAGTCTCTGTTGTCCACTTTTGGGACTTGTACTCATTTTGTAGTAGCTCTGTACTGGTGACTTCCAGGTTCTGGGAGGGATCTTTATTTGTATATATGTTTTTGATTTGTTTTCGCCTGTTTATATTGTCATTTGCCTACTCTTGTTTAATTTCTACCCTCAGACCCATTACTTGTTGTTTCAGATTACGGGTTGGCTTACCTGCTGGTGGGTTATAGTAGGTGTCATCATGACTTGATAAATCGGGTCGTGACAAAGACGTCATCAACATCAAAATTTGAGAAGTTGAGATATAAAATTGGAATGTGTCATCTATGGGATATCAAGTAAACCTTTCACCAAAGGAAGTGAAATGTGTGTTGTACTCTTTTCCTTAATCATGATTATGTCTCAATTAGATTTTCCTGATAAGATTTTGAATGAGGCGACACTCAAGACGTATTATAAGATATGTGTACTCTTTTGCTTTTACTAGACTTTTTTCATTGAATTTTTCCTAGTAAAATTTTAACGAGAGACATTATCTATGAACATTCAAGAGGGAATGTTATAAATTCATTAAATTAACGAATTGGCCATATTCTCAATACATGAACTACTTACATTCATGTATGTGTATTTCTTAGGTTCTATGAACCATTTTGAATAAAAATATATCTATTTATCATAAGACTTAATATAATGACCTTTAAAATGATTCTCAACTTATAAATAGAATTGTTCATTCATTATTATGATAAGAGACACTTAAAAATATAACAAATTCACTTAAAAATATTACAAATTCATTAAATTAATGAATTATCTATATTCTCAATACATAAACTACTTATATCCATGTATGTATATTCCTTAGATTTTATGAATCATTTGATTTCTTAGATTTTATGAACTATTTTAAATAAGAGTGTATATTTATTATGACATTTAATATATAATTTTTCAATTTATAAATAAAATTATTCTTTCATCATTATAAAAAAGACTTGAAGACATGAATAAAATGATCTCTACATTCTACTTCTCATATATTTGAAGTTACTCTTTTCATCTGATTGTGTCTCAACTTCAGTACAATATTTTTCAACTCTTCTCATTTTCGTTTTCTACAAACCCTTCACAAGGGAACATGCATCACAATAGAATTTCTTTCATAACTAAATATCAAAATATGATATAAAACAAATTTCCCAAATAAATGTCAAAATATATCATATTTTAAAACATGGAATTGATGGACAGTTGGTGATTGATCATAATAAGAATGGTTAGATGAGTTATGTAAAAACATAATGACTAGTCAATTTGTATCCATTAAAATATAAATTTAATATTTTAATTTTAATATTAAAACACATGACCTCAAACAATATTATCCACTAGAGGGGTACATTATATATTTTTAATATACCAAATCAAGAATTAAAAAAACCCATCGACGTAATGAGGAAAGGAATATGGAGTACCTAATAAAATATATATTATTAGACAACGTAAAAGAAACATATTAGAAAAATAAACTTGATTTATTAAGTTGTTTTTTGGTTTTCTCTGCTTCATCAGTAGCCTCAACCTCCATTTTAGCTTTCACCATATCAGCTTCTGTCAATTCCTCCTCACTTTTTGCTCTCATCTTCTTCCCCTACCAAAACAATAAGTAAACACACTTGAATTTTAAAAGTGTAACACCTTCTCAATACGTCTTCCACTGTATCAGTTAAACACTTCAACTTAAACTTAACAAATGATCATACAAACACCTTCAAAACTTCTATATGTTATATAGAAATACAACATAAATAAATTGAGGTAACACTGTCAAAATTAAGTATCCATGCATTCGGTAGGTTCGATTTTTTTAAATCTTTCAAGAAATTAAAAAGAAAAAAGTTAATTGTAAGAAATAGAAATTACCTGACCAACAAAGAATGCTATAATATAACTAAACCATTCTTGACAAGAGGTCTTGAAATATAGGCATCCTTTAGTTAAACTAGCCATTGTACTTCCTTTTCTTAGTCAAGTGCACACGTATGACATGCATATAGATAGCTTTTTTTTTCTTTTTCTTTTTTTTTTTCATTTAGCATATTCATGCATCCTGTCAAAAAATGAAAACAGGTGGCATGCTCCATAAGCTTCTACAAGTTGTCACGTTACACCATTACACCAAAGTCTGCCAAGTGTACCTACGTAGTAACATCTTTGACAAAGTGAAAATATATAAAAATGTTTTTTAATTTTATGGACTAAAATAGGAGTATTCGTAATTCAATTTGAATCAATTTTTGATTAATAGTTTCTAGCGAGTAAAGATCTGGGTTTTGAAGTTTGTTAAATATAAAATTACCTTTGTTAGATCATGGATTTTTCTTCGAAACTTTTCAACATAAATTAAGATTTAATCAAACCCTCTACTGGATATAACCAAAAAAATAAAAAGTTCTAGCAGGTTAGAGTTAACCCCTTTCTTGCCGTACTAATTGATCTAAATATTGAAGCAAAATGTGCACTCTGTTCGTATTGTTCTCGATAAAAAAAAAAATTGTCGTGAATTATTAATTCTATCTTTAAATTATTGACAACCTTAAAAGAAATTTTTACTTGACTAATTAAACTTTAATACATCAAATTTAAGGGTATTTTCAATATTTCTATCGACTTTTTATTAAGAGTTTCATGTTTTATAAGAGTTTGAGATCACTTGCTATGTGATGTAGATAAATCAGTGATGTATCTAAATTTAGTTAATCAAGTAGAGGAGTATATTTAGGGCCCGCTTGGCCATGTGATGTGGAATCATGATATGATATCATAATATGGAATCATGAGATGAAGTTTTTAATAGGTAGAATTTTTGTGTTATAAAAAACCGCACAGTAAAGTATTACAAAACTATATCTTCTCCACTTAATTAATTGTTTCATCTAACTTTAATTAATCAAACTTTAATTTAATTAAAAAAAAATTGAACATAAATTGTGGTGTACTAGTCTTCAATATAATCCTCTCACATAGTACGGACAATCTTATCATGTTGAACTTGCATTTCTCTATCATATGATCGAGAAGACAAACCAACATTGTTACTTTGAGTCATTTGTTGGTCAATATCATTTGCAACTATAATTTCATGCTCATAGACCATAAATATTTCATCACCCCTTTGGTATTATCGCAAATAATTATGTAACACTGCACAAGTTATGACAATTTTCACTTGTGTCAATATCATATTGGAATTATGTGCCTTGTTTCACGTGTGTGCAATTGCACATTTTCAGTGCATTAATTTCGTGCTAAAATCAAACATATTAGAAGTAGTAATTATCAAACATACATTACCAATTTTGTCATTTTTCATATTAAATTGCTTTAAACATTTTCATATGTAGCCGAAAGAGAATTTTTTTTATTATGAAAAAATAAAAAAGTATTACTCCCTCTGTTTGTATTTATATTCACCAAATTGAAAGCAATAATAAATTTTATGTTGGTGAGAATAATAAATTTTAAAAAGTAGTGATGTGATTATTAATTGAGTAAATTTTAGGTTTAGCAAACATAAAAATCATTGATATGCTATAGCTATAATTTGTATAATTGCGCTCCATAACAAACTTTATGTTTGTTATGACTATTAATTTGTATATATTTCGATATACATATACATAAAAAATACTCCCTCCGTCCCTTTTTAGTTGTCCACTTTAGAAATGACACACAGATTAAGGCAACAATGATTAGCACAGTGAAGTTACAATTTTACCCTTATGACAACTTTTCACTTCAAAATTACAACCACTTATTTGAATTCAAGTGAAATAAATTGGAGGGAAACAACATACACTTTTACAATTTTCAAGAAGTGTAAATAAGGGTATAATAGGAAAAAATCTGTTGTCCTTTCTTGATTTGTCAAAATGGACAATTAAATAGGAACAACTAAAAAAGGAAATATGGACAAGTAAATAGGGACGGAGGGAGTATGTATTTGGGTCTATTTGTATATTTCGGTATACAAATGGGTCCTACATTTGTATATTTCAATCTATTTGTACATTTTGGTATACAAATGGGTCCTGCATTTGTATATTTCGATATACAAATGGGTCATGCATTTGTATATTTCGGTATTCAAATGGGTCCTGCATTTGTATATTTCGATATACAAATGGGTCCTACATTTATATATTTCGATATACAAATGAGTCTTGCATTTATATATTTTGGTATACAAATGAGTCCTGCATTTATATATTTTGGTATACAAATGAGATGACAAAAAACATGAAATGTTTGCTGCAATATTACTAATAAAAAAAACTATGGCTATAACATTTAATTTGAATTAATAGTTTGTTATTTCATACAATTTTCCTTTATTAATTTTATTTACATATGAAATAAATATTTAGTAAATATAATGTAGGGTTGTTTTAACAAAATACAAACTTGTGTGTCGATTTTTGTATTTAAAAAATCTCAAATCATGATATGGAATTCCCATATCATGATTTTTGGAGAATATGGTATTCCATCTCATGAGATGGAATCAACGTGAAATCGCATGTCCAAACGTTGATTCCATCTCACGATCCCATATCGTGATATGGTATCGCATGATCAAATGCCTACTTAGGGTTGTCAATATATACTTTAAGGATGAAACTAATAATTAGTGTCAAGTTCAAAAGTGTTTTCAATATTAATGATTAAAATGATAGGCAGAAATTTGCAAAATTTTCAATGTTACATTTTCACTACAGAAACTTGTCCTTGAAAAAATATTTCAACCACGATAACCATCCATAGAAGAAGCTGTAGCTAGTTATAAAGTTAAAATAATATCACATGTGACTAAAAACAATACAAATCATGTAACCCTTTGATCTACAAAAGCCAACGGAACAATAAGGAAGATGCTTCGAGTTTTTGGGACAACACGACCTGTTTAAATGCGATCAAATTAACATGCCTGTGGTGCCATGTTAGTCCCTAAGCCGCATCAGGCCTTGCCTTTTCCGGCTTGGAGAGACTGAATCTTTTGTTGCAGCTTCAGAATCTGAAAATTGACACGTATATCAACAACAAAATGTATCAGGTTAACACATCCACCTCATAGAAATATTACAAAATGAATCAGGTTAACACATCCACCTCATAGAAATATTACTAGTTGACTGAACCGCACAAGGCACCAAATGATTTTAGCATGAAGCAAGATAAATCAACAAACTGATTTCTCCAACATTTGTATCAACTTGTCAGCATCCTGAGGGACTAGAGTTGGTATCTGAGTAACATGGCCACTCAATATATGCCTTGATATAAGTTGGAAAACAGTTATACAGTTCAGCTCCGTAAGGGACTAGAGTTGGTATCTTAGTAACAAGGCGACTTATTAAATGATCAGGAGATAATGAAGAAAATAACAAGAGGTCGAGGACTGAAAACATTGATAGCAAGTAAACGGAGTTCATTGGTGAGTCTGACAAGTATTAACAGATCTTTAATTGCTGCATACCAACAGTTAAAAGAAAGAAAAAGGGGGAACGAAGATATGGTGGAATGCATTAAATGGCCTCTTCAAAGAAAAACTAAGAAGAAAGCCAAATAGACTGAAACCACTTGAATCTGTCCTAACATACAGTGTCAACCACCTATTTTTCCCCGTGGGTAATGGGGAAAGGAGAATGATAGAAGAGTTTGACAAGTTTGATGAACTGAAAATCTAAAAAATGTTACTCCCTCCGTCCCATTTTATATAAGGTACTTTGACTCGGCACAGAGTTTAAGAAAGAAAGGAAGACTTTTAAAACTTGTGGTCCAAAATGAATGATAGAAATTTGTGTGGCTGTAAATTATTTCATTAAGGGTAAAATAGATATTTTATAGTTAGATTGTTACTTTATATAAAAATGTTGGGACTGACTAAAAAGGAAAGTGAGTCATATAAATTGGGACAGAGGGAGTACTTGACATACGCTCTCCAAGGAAGAAAAAAAAGAAGTCGTACACAATGATGTCAGTTCTAATCACTTTTTCTTCATTTTCCTGCTAAACCTGAGGTACTTTTAGGAATCACCACTTTTATTAGTGCCTGTTTGGATTGACTTATTTTAAGTATTTTTAAGTCTAAATAGCTTATAAGTACTTTTGGAATGTTCGGATAAATCAAAAAAGTGCTTTAAGCACTTGTTTTTAAGCCAAAAAGACAAAAATAAGCCAAAAACCATAAGTTAGAAGTCCTAACTTATGGTTTTTGGCTTATAAGTCAAAAGCAACAAGCCCTAAGATCCAACTGCCAACCAAACAGGATGACGAGCATTATAAACCTTATTTATACTAGAACTAGAGAGCTGCTAGGCCAATTCTAACTGCAGCAGCAGCACCCCCTCCCTAGGGATGTTCATGGTTATGGTTAAAAACACTAAACTGAACTGTAATTCGAACTATACCAATTAAAAACCTAATATTTGGTTTGGTTTGGTTTTTAATTTAAAAAACCGATACCATTTGGTTTTACTAAAAACAAATCGCAAAAATAATCAAACCGAACCAAAAAATTAGATATATCAATTTTATAATTATTTATATATTATTCATAAATAAAAATATTAATAGTTTGTTAATTTTAATTAACTTAAGTCTTTAAGTTTACTATTTGAAGCCAACACTCAAATTTTAGCCCAACTATTACAATCCTAAATCCAAGTCCATCAAAATCCATTACTTTAATCCTTACCTATCCTACCTCACATTAGATGGTCACACTTTCTCTTAATTGAATAAATTTGTTCATGTAATAATAACTGTAGTATTGCTTAGTCATGTGGATTGTTCATGTACTAGGTGTCTGTCTATCGAGATATGTATATCCTCAAAAAATTAATTACTTTCAAACTGAAAAAATCAGAAAAACTAAACCAAACTGTCAATAACTAGACTGATGATTATTTTTTCATTTGGTTTGGTTTGGCTTTAGAAATTTAAAAACCGACCAGATTGGTTTGGTTTTGATTTGAACCAATAACTGATCCAAATCGAACCATGAACACCCCTACCTAGGGTTGCGTATAGGTCGATTTGATTTGATTTGGTTTTGATGTTTATCGGTTTGACTTATTGGTTATCGGTTCGTAGAGATGCTAAACCGTTCTAGAACCATTAAGATGTTGGCTTATCGATTATTGGTTTATCGGTTACTGATTGTTATGGATTCGGTTATCGGTTTAACCGTTAAGATTGGACACCAAAAATATCATTGAAAATCACTTAGAAACAAGGTGACAAACCAAATGAACCATGCACAGGAGTTCATAAATTGCATCTTGCTCAAAAGCAAACACCTTTATATTGTAGAATAACCAAGAGTTTGAGACATTCAGAAATAAAAGTAGGAAAGTAAACTCTAAGTCAAGGACTTTATATACAAAATGATATAAATATAATTATTTATTTTACTATCGTGTTATTAATTAACCCGTTAAGAAAAAACCTAAAACCGTTTAGAAACAAAAACCCGATAACAAAAAAAATCAAAATCGTTATCAAAACCGCTAAACCAATAACCCATTATTGATAAATCAATAAATGGCACCTATGTACTTGCAGGTATCAATCATCTTAGCTTCCGGCACTTTGTTACACAAACATGAACTTTTTTTTGAACATTACAAACATAAACTTCTTACCTTTTAGATTGAGTGTATTTCCAATTTTACTGCAATAACATCGCTTTTATAAAATGAAATGATTAAGACTGATCAAATGCAATTCAATTCAACTGGTCAAACCTCTATATTCCCTGTTCGTATTAATGATTAGTATTATACACACTTACAAACAATATTTAATATGATCAAACAATACATAATATGAACAATCCTCAGACAGTATATGTTGCACGTGATAGTAGGTAGTTGCTTGATAAATGACTCAACCACTTATGTTTGAACTAGTAGAATGGGGACAACAGCAACAAAAAAAACAACAAAATTTTAATCATTTTTTTGAGACAGGTAATGTTGTAGTTCTCAGCATTAAGGATATGTTGGAGACCTCTGAAAATTGGACAACTATGTTTTATCATCGAAGCTTACCAACTTTTTACATGATGACCCAAATTCACGTTCGTTTTGTGGTTATAAATCAGGCCCGTGACATCATAAGTTGCTTAGAGTCGGGTGTAGGTGTCGATACGGGTACAAATCTAGAGGTTGGATCCACTATGACCTAACTTTTAAGATTCGGGCATACGGATCCATGTGTGGATTGTGGATACGGGTGCAAGAATTCGACTAAAAATACAGTTATAAAACCTAAATTATGAGATTTTATGTGGATAACTCAAGGAGAAAATAAGGATCAAGAGGAGAATCTTGGAAGGAGGTAAAAGGAAAAAAAGAGTAGCAATAGAAATTTCTATATATAAGGTATTTCATTTTCTTCAATTCCACCTTAGGTTTTGTTTTGATTACATAAATCATTGAATCTGTCCAAAATTTCTCCCTTGAATTTGGTGAGTATCCAAAACCGGTTGACCGATCAGGTACGGATCTCACACCCACACCCACGTCATGTCGACACGGGTGCGGCACCAAAAGTGAAGAGTCCGAGCAATGTAGGTGACATCTACTGTTTTCTTATGTATTTGTTTTTAAGCAAGGGTAGTGAGCACCTTGATTATTTTGTTTCCAGACACAGATAATCGACAACTCTGCAACAGATCTCAGCAGATGAGAAAAACTAGTATAGTATTTTGTATTTCTGCTACAATTTGAACCTGGACGTGTTCTGCACCTATTTAATCGAATTTTACGCCACATACTTGGGTGTCATTCTGTTGACTTTGATAGTTAGGTGTCATTCTACTGTTGCAGCCCCTAAGCATATAATCTATTACTAATAAAATAGAGAACACAAGACAAAAAAACATTCAACCATTGGTGGCCTCATACAAGTATATTACTACTCCCTAATAAAAGAAGTCCAATTTCCAACAACAGCCCCATACTCCCTCCTCGACGCGGTCCTATAGTATGTTGAACACCTGAAAACTATAGTACTAATGAACTGTCATGATTAGTTTAGGCGCCAAACGGACAAATTGATCACTATTAACATTAACAAGTTTGTGGTCCTCATACTAGTATTACTACTCCCTAATAAAACAAGTCCAAATTCCACCACCATCCCCATACTCTCCTCCTCGATGCGGTCCAATAGTATGTTGAATATCTACAGACTATAGTACTCATGAACTGTCATGATTCGTTAAGGCGCCAAACAGACATATTAATCACAATTAACATTAACGAGTTGATTATTACAGAACAACTAATGAACAACAAAATTGAATATTTCAGACACTATTCAAGAAATGACCAGTGCTATTTGCTTAGTTTGATTGGACATTGAAGCAGAAAGTAAAGAAAGAATTTTTTATCAGATCTCAAAGACAGCATGAGGTTTTCAGGGCGGAGCTACAAGTGTATTTATGGGTTTGGAAAACTCAGTCACTTTGGCTATAGAAATCTGATAATGATGAAACGGAAAAGGGCCCAAACCCCTCAACTATGCAAATTGGAACAAAATTACCCCTCTTCTACCTTTCGGGCCTAAAATGCCCTTGACGTCAACCTTTTGGCTCTATTTTGCTCCTCATCTTTAACAGCCTAAATAATAACCTCAATTAGCAAATTCATTTATGATATGTTGCTATCCTATTGGCTACCCTAATAATTAATTAAACTAATTAAAAAAGGGAAAAACGACGAATTTACCCCCAAACTTAAATAAATGGTACGTATATGCCCTCCGTTATACTTTGCGTTCACATAAGTCCCTGCCGTCCAATTATAGGTACACATATACCCCTCTCACTAACGGATCCCTAATTTTTTGACACGTGTCTTAATCCTATTGAACTACCCGTTTGACCCTTTTTTTTAACCCATAACCCAACTATCCGCCCCATAACCCAATACCCACCCAATTTTCTCTAAAAGGAATCCTAATTAAAACACCCAAATCTACGGCATCAACGTAAAAACAAGTGCCGGCTCTCCGCAACGTTTTCGGCCCTTTATAAAACAGAGTTTGCATCTTTTGGAAACACAGCCAAATAGCTTACAATTGCACATTTTCCGTCAAAACCAAAGAAAACCTCATTTTGTTGTTCTTGTGGTGAGAGAAACCCATACATAAATCATGTGTGGTGGTTCTATAATCTCCAATTACATAGACCCTAGCCGGACTTCTTGCCGGCTCACCGCCGAGTTGCTATGGGGTCGTTTCGATCTCAGTAAGAAGCAAAAAAATCCCAACAATTATCACTCTAAGCATTTGCGATCTGAAGTTGTTGACGACTTTGAGGCAGATTTTCAGGACTTCAAAGAGTTATCTGATGATGAGGATGTTGAAGTCGATGTCAAGCCATTTGCCTTCTCTGCTTCCAAACACTCAAAGAGTTCTCTTCTAGTTTTTTTTCTGGCTTGAATTGAGATTTTGTGTCTACTAGTGAAGTTATTGATGTATTATTTTGAATTTATTCAAGTGGACAAAATGGTTAACTTTGGAAATGAGGGATCCAAGATGCTATTTTACTTAATTAGCTAAAAAGAAAAGAAAATTAAACTAATAGGTCTGATTTGAGGGAGACGACAGATAGATGAAAAATTGACTACGAAATTATGACCAACACACGATAGATTCGACGAAGACAAGGTGAAATCGACCAACAAACTGAAATCGACGAAAGAACTAGGCTAGGTTGTGAGAAACAGGACCTTTAGATTTGGGTGTTTTAATTAGGATTCCTTTTAGAGGAAATTGGGTGGGTATTGGGTTATGGGGCGGATAGTTGGGTTATGGGTTAAAAAAGAGGGTCAAACGGGTAGTTCAATAGGTTTAAGACACGTGTAAGAAATTAGGGGTCCGTTAGTGAGAGGGGTATATGTGTACCAATAATTGGACGGCAAGGACTTATGTGGACGCAAAGTATAACGGAGGGCATATACGTACCATTTATTAAAGTTCGGGGGTAAATCTGTCCTTTTTCCCATTAAAAAAACCAAATACCCACCCAAAAGCCCCACCCATAACCCAGATCATTTAACCCAAATTCAAAACTATCAACTGTATAATCTTATTTCTCTGTTTTCCTATCTGTCTCTTTTCTCTCTGTTTTATTTTTCCTTTATCATAACCATGAATAATGGTAAAGAAAAATTGGTTGTAGAAGTGATGGCAGCACATAACTTGATGCCAAAAGATGGTGAAGGTTCTTCATTACCATTTGTAGAAATTGAGTTTGAGAATCAGAGACAAAGAACACAAGTAAAAATGAGAGGTTTAAACCCTGTATGGAATGAAAAACTTGTGTATCATGTGAACGATGTTGCTGATCTTCTTTATCGGAAGATTGAAGTGAATGTTTTCAACGAAAAAAGGTCGAATACAAGAAGAAATTTCTCGAGCTCGGATTTCTGGGTCAAGCATTGCTAAAGAAGGGGAAGAAGTGGCGCAGCTTTATACACTTGATAAAAGCAGTCTTTTTTTTCTCATATGGTGAGTTGAGTTTGAAGATTTATTTATCTACAAGATCTGGTGACAATGTTGAATTTGGGTTAGAATATTTGGTTAAAAGATGGGTTACAGCCTTACGGGTGGGGCTTTTGGGTGGGTATTTGATTTTTTTAATTAGCTTAATTAATTATTAGGGTAGCCAATAGGATAGCGACATGTCATAAATACATTTGCTAATTGAGGTTATTATTTAAGTTGTTAAAGATGAGGGGGGAAATAGAGCCAAAAGGTTGACGTCAAGGGCATTTTAGGCCCGAAAGGTAGAAGAGGGGTAATTTTGTACCAATTCACATAGTTGAAGGGTATTTTAGGCCCTTTTCCGATGATGAAATAATAGAGGCCAAGGACAGAAAAAACATTGATATCAAGTACATGGAGTTCATTGGTGGGCCAGACATGTACTAGCAGGTCTTAAATTGCTGCATACGAACAGTTAAAATAAACAAGGGGGAAGGATAATACGGTGGAATAGATTCAATGGCTGCTTGAAAGAAAAACTAAAAAGAAAGCGAAATAGACTGAGACCACCTGAATCTGTCCTAACATACAGTGTCAACCACCTATTTTTCCCCGTTGGCTTTGGGGAAAGGAGAATGATAGAAGAGTTTGACAAGTTAAATGAACTGAAAATCTAAAAAACGTTATTTGAATGTATGCTCTCCAAGGGAAAAAAATCCCTGTACACAAATGTCATTTCTAATTACATTTCTTCATTTTCCTGCTAAATCCAAGGTACTTTTAGAAAACACTACTTTGATTAGTTACCCACGTAAAGGTCCAGCTGCCAACAACCTGACAGATGTGCTCATACAACGAATAACATCTATCGCGATAAATTTCATCATCACCACAGTTTCGTTATATTTGTTGAAACACCAAATTAGTAGTCACATTAAAGGTTATTACTCTGGGAATAATGTGAAAAATAAGAAAATACATAAGTTGAGAAGTAAACCAACCGTTTCCTTTTTGCTGTTCTGCTTGTCTTCCAAGTCTTGAAGAGTACTATCTAATCGCTTTCTGTTGAATGACAGAAGAGAGGATATGTTAGATGATAAAAGTACGGTAACACGAACTAGTGAAGCAGCAAAGAAAATTCAGATGTTTTATAAAATACCGACGACCATCTTCTGCTTAAATCTAAAATTAAATTTACTAAATACACATAGCAAATTACTGATAGCACTGTACAGTTTTGAAGACAAATACAATTATGTGCATAAAGTCAAGATGAATTGTACTCTTTTGCTTTACTTTTGGTGTAAAGAAGCTATGCTGAGGACCATTAAACACTAGTTGGTATGAAAGGATCCTTGTGAAGCAGTAGTCCTAAGTTTGGTTGGATTTTGTAATTACTGATAGCACTGTTATGGTGCAATTTTAAATTTATATACATGTTACCAGTTACAAGAATATACACTAGCAAATTCACAATCTACAAAATCAGTCCTGGAAAAACAAACAAAAAACAGCCATGTTCAGCTCATGCCTTTTATCAGAAAAGTGAGTTTACAAGTCAGTTTATTCTTTGCTTTCTGAAATCTGTGCACTAAACTCTCGCGTGTGCCCTGGTACAAGTCTTGGACACAATTGCTTGTTAAAGTTGGGTTTGCCAAAGCACTAAAATCTAGGACATGGACATATAAAATAGATTTATGCTGTATAGCCATTAACGTCTTTCCTAAGCAAGAAATGTATCAATTTTCCACCTTTATAGAGGAAAGTCCTATTTTTGAAGTCAAACATTGGGCGGCGTGAGGACTATACCAATCGTCATAAGGCCTACGTTGGAGAATATCAGTTGATTTGTTTCCCTAAACATGATAATGAATCGGAGGATACTACATACATGATAAAAGCAAATAGTTTTTTTTCTTTTGCTAATGATAAAAGAAAATAGTAAACTAGTAATTGCTCAAGCAAAGAGCCCAGAGTTTGTTTCATTCTTCTTTCTGTGGGGCACCCATTACTATACAAGTAACACCAAAAGAGCTAATCTACAAGCTTCAAAAACCACCAGCAAAGCATGGACAAGATATTCTTAGACTGATTTGGTATAAGATCAAAACAGACGTGGACATGTGTTAGGAGTCACGTGTCTCCTTATCTGGAGATGCAACAAATAAGACACCAGATTTCCATCTTTTTCTTTGCTCACTAAATAGGCGTTCAAAAAATTGATTTTCTAAAGTAATAAGAGATTCTAAGTTGTGATAAATGGAACTTTCAACAAAGAAAATATCTGAGTGAAATTCTAGCAGGAACAAAGAGCTGCTGGCTACTGGAACTGTATAGTGAACAAAATAAGCACATAAAGTAGAATCCTCACTTTTTGTTTGTTTTACCTAAAGGCAACACAAACTTAACTGGAACTCTGTAACTATTTTCATCAATTAAATATACCGTCTACATAATAGATACCCAGGGTTCATATAGCCAACCAGCCCAACCCAATTGATTTAGGATTGAGCACCCTTGATTTGATTTATTAGGCCATCCAACTTGTGTACTGCTAACAACAACTACCAATAGGAAATATAACTAGTCATTACAGCAGCAATTTTTTATTATTTTCTTCTTCCTCTCCAGGTATATACTTTCACCCTTATCACTCCTTTTCCCCCCTTTTCAGTAAGGTAAATAAATTACAATTATTGGGGGGAAAGCTGAGTCCAGGAAATTTAACCAAAAGTAGAGAATCCACATCAAACATGATTTTCTACAAAAGACATACAGTCATCTATACAGACATAAAATCTCAAGGGTGCACCAAAAAGATTTCAAATACAAGAGGCTGTTCCTAGAATGTATAAATATTCCCTATCATTCAATTCATCAGCACTTCTAAAATATGGAATTTGAATTTGGTCCTTATAGCACATCAGTTTTATTCCATATATGTTACTATTTACTATTTCCGACACTTCGAGTATTGTATTATTTCATAGTAGTGATTGTTCCCTTTTTGGTATGCTTTGTTATGTTTTCTTTAGCATTTTTTCTTGGCTTCTCCACTCCCGTTGTTTCTTTTTTTCAAACTGCTTTGTAATGTTTTTACTTGAGCCGATGGTCTATCGAAAAGAACCTCTCTACCTTGTAAGGGTAAGGTCTATGTGTGCACTACCCTCACCATACCCCACTTGTGGAATTGCACTGGGTATGTTGTTGAAATGTTGGTTACTTTTAACCTATTTTTTTTAAAAAAAATTGTTCTTCTACTTCCAAAATTAAAAGAACTGATATGATATGCAAATTAGAGCAAGTACCAGTCATGTGTCACATCTGCCTAACAAATTCCATTGCTGCTATTTCCTTACTGGACCTTTGTCCAGCAGCAGGCTCCAACAATATAACAGCACATAAAACCAACATAGACAACTATTAACTAAAGCACAACGATTTAGATAAATAAGCAGCATATTTCTTCAAGATATCAGGGCCAAACCAATGAGGGTTATATGTTAGTATTATCAATAAATCGTTTAGCTTCGATAAAAGGATTTCCCATAGGCCCTTTTCCGTTCTTCTACTTTAGTATCTCAAAGTAACCTATTAATTCCAATGAACAACAATCTTATTATGTACTCTGCTCAAACAAGAAGAAACTACTAGAACATAACTAAAAAAACTTAAATAAAAATAAATAACATACAGTTCAGCTGAAATGTATTCAATTCGCTTTTTGACATTGGCATTAGCTTCTGCCATATCCTGCTTCACAAGCACTGGCCCTATCAACTTGTAAACATTGGCGTCTTCATTCAACAGATCCAATTCCTACATAACATAACCAACTCAATATAATGTATCTCAAGTATTGAAAAAATAATATAAGTTTCATACCTTTAGAACAAGCTCGTTTTCACCAAGTTGAATAGTATACTTCTTTCTGATTTGATGATTCTTTGATATATCTGATAGTAGATAACAAAATAAAATTATAAATACAACAACTAGGATCAAGTCAAGAGAAGAAAGGAAGGAAGATTTTTGCCTTTTTGAAGTTTGCTAAGATCGTTGGCTTTGTTCTCTAGGTCACGCTGCAATTCTCGGAGACCGGCGGACGAAGCCATTTTTTCTAACTATTAAGCTATTGCCTTGATTTTGCTATATGATGGCTGCAACCGGAGTTTTGGGAGTTGGGGGGTTTTTGTTCGGAGTTTTCCGGCGGGTTAGGGTATCAAAATTCATTACTCATTTTATATTTGTCTGTATTTGTTTTATTTTTTAAATGAAAAATAAAATAAAATTTCATCAAGAGAATATCTTTGTCAAATTTGTAAATTTGGTGAAAATTTAAAAAATGACTATCATTTGCACATAATTAGAGATCAATAATTTTAATTTGAGTATTAGTAGATTTGTCCGTGCTTCGCGTAATCATAATTTTTTTTTAAAAAAGTAATTAAAATAATTAATGTCAAATAAAAGATAATTCCTCTCTGTATTTGATGTTAAACTTTGAAGGCCATGAATTAGACATGAGATTATGAATATTAGTGTAAATTAAAATTACGTTATATTTTTTTAGCAATGGATGTAAACCATTATGGACTTTTTGATAGAGTATTTATTTTTTCCAACAAAAATTGTTAAGAGAAGTATAAAGAAAAAGGCAAAAAAATCTTTAAAAATTAAATATAAATTTTAGCCTAAGAAAAGTGACACTTCACTTCTCCATTGCTTGCAATTACGTAGACACTAGATATAAATATAGATCCCGGTAATTCAAAAATCCTAAATAAAACAAATTCTTGGCTTACTTCTTCATATTCATTAGCCTTTTGTAAGATGACTAGACACGTAGTGTCTGTGCCAGCACGAGCCCAATAGTAATAGTTGATACAGTAATAGTTGATTTAGTGGTATAGATACATAAAATGAGTGTAAAGGAGCAAAGATGGAATACAAAGAAAATGTGTATTAATAAGTGAATCTAGTAGCTGAAAAATGAAGCTATAGTGAAAATTTTAGGATTTGAGCTGCAAAAACTAATAGATCGAGCAAGAAAGGTGGTTTTTGAACATTGACAACTATCCCTCACTTTTGAAAAGAGGTGTGTTCACTCCCATCTTCTTTTGTGTCTCTCTTTCTGTGTATCTATCTTGTTGTTAAGATGGTAGTCGTTCGTGCCACTACATCTTTTAAATTCACTTCTGCAACAAAGATTAGTTCAGCTAGCATTCTGAAAAACAATTACTACAATCCTGAAAAGCTGCTAATGAATCAACAATAAGTTAACAAACAGATCACATAGAACTTTGTTTTACATTATCTCTATAACTCTACCGGTATAATTAAATCATGTCATTTTTATTTGGAACATAACAATTACACTCTAACTTACACAAAATCAACACCCACAATAAAAGACACTTCAAAGCTGAAAACTTCGAGTTAAGAAAAGAACTCCCCTAGTTACATTTTCCAAATTTGAAATCTTCATTTCATTAATCAACCAAACTCATGGGCATCCTCACCCACAGTCCAAGAAAACCTAGGCAGCAAAGGTCTGTCTGCTACCAAGAGTTGTACTCCATTAGGTGGTACCTAGATCTGAGGTTCCCTCATTGCAGTTTGATCCTGTGGTACTGGTGTTGGTGTAGCTGGGGCGGGTGCCTATTGCATACCCCAAAGCACACCCAAGAGTTGTGCAATAGTAGCCTGGAGATCTGGAGTCAGAATTGGTCCGGGTAGCGGCTGGGTTGGCCCCGACCCCACCGACGGAGCTGGTAAATGAGCTGCTGGAGTCTGTTACTGGCTCTAGATCCTCGTCTCTCTCTTGGGCTAGTGTTGGTGTTGGTTCCCGAGTCGGCATGGGAAGTTGACCCCTGCCTTGTGCCGTACCACCACGCATATGAGCAATCCTACAAAAAGAATGAAACAAGAGAGATTTCAAGGAACCAATAATAGACATGATGCACGATATGATACAAAATAGAGAAATTTCCTAAAGACACTCTATAGCCTCCCAAAGATAAAACACGGACATCATTGCGTCTATCTGTAGAACTCTACTAGGTGCAAGCTCTATACAAGTGAGACCAGTGAACCTAGGCTCTGATACCAACTTGTCACGATCCGATTTCTCGAGTCACGATGGCACCTCTTATACCCTACCAGTAGGTAAGCCAACTCGTAATCCAAAAGATCAAGTAATGAGCGTAAGGGTAGAAACTAGCGAAAATAATAATCTAAACAAAGGATAACAGGGCGAAAGCAAACCAAAATAAATATATACACAAATCCCTCTCTGAACCTAGAAGCCACTAGTACATAGTTGTCTGATAAAGAGTACAAGTCCCAAAAGTGGACCACAACAAAGCGTATCTCAAAAAGCAACAAGACTAGCTAAAACAAAATAAGTAGACAAGATAAACCTAAAACGTCAAGTGCTCACCCTCGTCTCCGAATCACAACTGCAAAAGAAGGCTGGAATTGATCATCACTGGTAACTGGTACTGGACCTACATCACAAAATAAATGCAAATTGTAGCATGAGTACCAAAATAATGGGTACTCATTAGGCATCAAAGGCCGACTGAGCAAAAAGGGTAAAAACAATAAGAAATGATAGAATCTAGACATAGAGGGTCAAAACGGATATGCCTAGAAAGCACACGAGCATACCAGAAATAAACTAAGTACAACTAAACTAAACCTAACTGGACCCCCATAAGCGCAGAAGGTACACTCGTGTGCAAGTTTAAATAAAACCTGAATGGACCCCATAAGCCCGATAGGTACTCAAAATAGCTAAGTCTACTAAGAAAGATAACACCGGTCTCTCAACCCAAAGTAACCAAGATAACCCATCAAACTCCACCCCAGCCAACAGTGCACTCCCAACCCAGCTAGAAAGAGTGACCCGGAGGACACCCAACCAGACAGTCCACTCTCAGCCCAGCTAGAAAGAGGGACCCAGGGGTGAGGTAGCTATCGCGAGTCGTCCTACTATACAGTCAGCTCCTAGCCCAACTAGAAAGAGTGCCCCGGGGACACCCAGCCAGCAACACACTCCTAGTTCGGCTAGAAAGAGAGGCCCGGGGGTGATCGCCGAAATCACTGAGTCCACCCAACCAACAATACGCTCCCAGCCCAGTTAGAAAGAACAACCCCGGGGGTGATGGTATCTTAAATAGGATCTAATCCAGCAATAGCCATCGTGGAACGTCATCCACTCCAGGAAATCACAGAAAAGGCTCCAAGCCTATACTATCTCAATCCCACGCCTCTAGTGATGCATTGAACCTCCAAGAACGTGTTGAAATCGCATAATTAGAGGGAGAAGATATAGAAGTGCAACAAGTAGTGATAACGCCTAATCTAAGGCTCAAACTATTAGACTAAAGTCTCCTACTCCAGTCTACAAGGAGCTAAGTCATCCGAACGACGTCGACAGAAGGTCAAGGCTATCCAGCCCATACAGGTAATAAGTCTAAAACAACACTAGCCTAACCTATACTAAGGACATCATGCTCACAGTTGATGATGGACAAAGATTACAAGCATACAATAACATTTAGCACATAAACATACAATTCTACTAACCCAACTAACGTGGTACTAAACTCGAAATATGACTAATCAATCCTAGCACAATGTATCTAATCAAATAAACTAAGAACTGGTACCCGCCCTAAATTCACTCTAATCCACATGCTTTTACACAATTAAGATCAATCTGATAGAAAAGAAGTCGTAGTCTACCTTTAAGCCATCTATGTGTGCTCCAAATCACTTTGCCGGAGCTTTTCCTTATCGAACAACCTTTGAATGCTATCACGCTATCAAATATAGGATCACAATGTTAGTAAGATTGTTTAGACAAAAAAATCACAATAAACAGAGACATGTCAATTTTGGAGTCAAAATGGGAATCGTGGGACCCATACTGTACTTTCCGGATTTGACTCCATCAAAAGACCCAAAACTTGTGCTTCAAAATGGAACACAATTTGGGGCACAAGACATATCAAAACCCAACATGCAAAAAAAACACATTTTAATCAATTTAAAAAAGAAAAAACAACTTGCAGCAACTAAAACTCATAATTTACAAAAATCGAAAGGTTTCCAACACTCCACGATGTAGCTTCAATAATTCACGACACGTGGAACTTCAAATCACCCAAAACTGAGCTAAAATGAGCAAGATATCACCAATTTTAAATAGCCAAAAACAAGAACTCGAAAATGGCTACAACAATCTGGTTTATCACGATTTTTGCCTCGAACGATGTGCACCCAAAAATTTCCAATCACTTTACAGCAAATCCACCATAATAACAAAGTTTTCATACTTTGAATCACCTTATTTGGCCAAGAAATGAGAGAGATAAGGGATTTTGAAGTTTTTAAAAAGTGCTAATTTTTCGGCTATAAATACACCAAATTTCAACATCTTTTCAGAAACTTAAAAACTCTGACGGGGTGTTCCGACCTTGTTCAGAGCCCCGTGCACGCAAACGAGATATGCAACCATACCAAATTTGATACACCAGACTCAGAGGCGTAGTCGAAATTTTCATACGAGGTAATCATGACAAAAAGTGGGTCCCACACCCAACTGTCATTTTAAGTCAAAAACCACAAAGGAGCTCAGAAAAAGTTCAGAATCCTCAGGACACGAACGAAGGATCAATATAGACCATGCTGACGAAATTCTCAAGCTAACCACGCTGACAAAAATTCTCATTCGAGCGCATTTGTAACACCTCGTATGCTAGAACTACCAAAGTGTAGATTTTTTTTCAAAAGTTGCAGGTGCAACCCACGGTTGCCACGCACGAACCGTAAGGTGACCCACGGTCTGTTCTAGTGGTACATGGATGGCCACCTGTAGCCCTCTCCAGAAGCAGTCCAGAAATCCAGCTAAGGGTCCACCCACGTGGGACCGTAGGTTAGGCCACGGTCTGTGGTCCAGGGTTGTGGGTCAGTGATGAGTTCGAGATTTGGACTCATTTAGGGCTTTATTCATATAGATTTAGTGTCCTCAAATGCTTATTTTGTGCCAATAACTGATGTAAAACCCTTGATTTCCAGGTATATGGATTGAGGAACAAAGCAAGAACACTAATTTGCAAAAGGGAACAGATCGAGCTGAAAGAATAAAGAAATGCAAGCCTGGTGATGCCAAGTACACTTGGCGAGCTGTCGAATGGCTACTTGACCACTTAAAGTTCCAGTGTGCCAAGCCCTGAAGAAAATAACCAAGTTGGCGAGAGAAAGGAGCAGTCGGCGGATCGCCAAATGGTTCCGTGATGCAGTGTTAGATCACCCAAAGTTACAGACCTTGAGGATGCTGAATGCCAAGGCAGAAGGGTGATGAAAGTGACCAATGGGCGGCACGCCGAGTGGTTCGGTGAGCCCGACTTACTTCACCGAGTGACTTTTCGCAGCACATTTTTGACAACTATAAATACATTTTTGAACATTTAGTTTAGGATCTTAGCTCATATATTTTTTGTTTTATTCAGTTTTGAGCTCTAGAGACAAGTTTTCTCTAGTTTTTTTCCTAAGTTTTGAAGAATTGAAGTTTTTCACTTTTGAAAAATTGGAATTGAGTCTTTGAGATTCTTCGAATTGGAGCATTATAAGGACGAATCTACTCTTACCCAGTAGATGGATAATCAATTTGGTAATGGTTTTTACCTTTTTATGATGTCTAGCTAAAACCCCAATTCTTGGGGTGTGATTATGTGATTATGGGTTGGTTTAGTTTATGAATATTGCTAATTGCTAGTTTAAATGCTTTTTAGAAGTGAGTTTAATCATTAATTATGGTTTAATTTAAGAATTGTAGTTCCAAATGCAGTTCTACCTTTGTGTTCTTGGCTTGCTCGAGAGAGAGGTTTCAGAACTAAGGTTTTTGATTGATGGTTTGTGGGTATTGGGTTGACCTGGGTTCAGCTCGATAGAGTGAATCCTAAACCCAATCCCACACATTCAGCTCGAGAGAGTGAATGGACTAAGGTGTGGGCTGTTCTTATTTTGCATGCTTGTTGATGCTCGAGAGATATCAACTTGATTCTGAGTAAATTGTTTGAGAGAAAGTTTACCTCCACTATAGCCTAGCTTACTCACTAATATCTAGCGATTTTCTAATAGTTGCAATTACCCATTTGTTTATATTAGCCTATAATCGAATCATATCCCAAGAACCCGTCTCATTATTGTTATTTCGTTTTGTTTGCCACTTTTGTGGTTGAAATTTAAAACCAAAACCCCCATTTGACATTCGTGTCACCCCTTTAATTTAATGATGTCTTTATTCGATAATGTCTATTCCTATGACTAATTTGATCATGTTCATACTTCCCAATTGACTCTTGAACACGTACCGCTCCTTGTGGGATTTGACCTCAACTCATTTAGTTGGGTTTTATACTGATTTACGATCATTGAACACCTAGAATTGGATGAGGTATTCTTGAAACGTCAAATCAAAATGGTGCAACTGTCGGGGAGTGGTGTTGTTTGAGATTCTTTTTGTGAAATTGAATTTCGTTCTTTTTAGTCATAGTTGAATCTACTTACTTTTAGTTTTGGTTTTTGTGTTGTTGTTTTAAAGCAGAGGAAATGAGTGTCAACGAAAGTAATGGTAGCCAAGTGGGCCACCAAGATGACATCAGAAACCTCAATGATGTCAATGAACTTAATGTAAATGATCCAAACCTAGTGGTGGAGTTGGTGCCATTTGCTTGCCTCCGGCTGAAGGGAACGTTGTGTTCCACATTACAAGCACCATGTTGTAGCTCTTGCAATTGGAAGGGTTGTTTGGTGGGTTGGCTCATGAGGATCCCCATGAGCATATAAGGAACTTTGTTGATGTTTGCGTGCTATTCTCCTTTAAGAACATATCTTAAGAGTTGGTCCGGTTGAGGTTGTTCCCATTTTCTTTAATGGGAGAAGCATGTAAGTGATTGGATTAATTGCTAAGAGATTCCATCACTTCGTGGGAAGAGCTGTCAGCGCATTTCAAGTGAGATATTTCCCTCATTGGAAGATGATGACACTTAGGGACATCATCCAAAGCTTCAAGCGTTTGGAGGGTGAGCCAATCCATGAGACTTGGCTAAGATTTAAGAAGTTGGTGCTGCAATGCCCAACTCATGGTTTGCCTAACAATGTTTTGCTGCAATACTTTTACCAAAGCCTTGATTCGGTAAACAAGGGAGTGTCTGATCAACTTTCTCCGAGAGGTTTAATGCAACAACCTTACATTATAGCAGCCCATCTCTTGGATGGTATGACCAAAATTAATCGGGCATGGTACACCCATGAAGATCATGTCTCCCTTCTCACTTTTAAATTGACAAAGAAGCATATTGAGAAAGATCAAGAGAGGGACAAAACATGGCAAAAATGATGATCCAACTTGATATTTTAGCCAAGAATGTCATGGGAGCGGGTGCTAGAAGTGTAAATGTTGTAGGTGTTGGGTGTGTAAACCCCGAAAAGGCCAAGTTTGAAGCTTTGTACAATGAAGAAGTGAACTTCCTAGCCAACCAAGAAGGAGGTTATCGTGTAAACTACCTAAGACAGGGTGGTAACCAAGGTTGGAACAAGGATGAGGGCTGGAGAGACCGTGATAGAGAGTGGAGGGATCGTAACCCCACTTGGAAGGAAAGAGATGGGGAGAAGGATAGGTATGTTCCTCCCCACGAGAGTCAAAAGCCCAAAGATTCTGAGGGTGGCCGTGCTGAGGATATGCTCTCTTGTGCCTAAATTACTTGAATTTCGTGCTTTAAAATTGATTGTAATCTTGTGGGTTGTGCTTAATTGTTGTTGAGTCTAGTTGGGTGAAGTCCGAGTAACCCAAATTGTGCTAAATGATGTGCTTTGCCCAATGATGGAGCATTTGACGTCATTCTTAAGGGCTAAAGTCATCAAATGGCCAATTTTGGCCAAACTGGGGGAAGTCTGAGTACCCCGATGGCATGGGTCTAATGGGTCTGGGATTAATTGAGTGGGTGTGTTGTTTGATTTTGTTTTCGGGGGATTTAGGGTTGATTTTGGAAGTTGGGGTTGAGAATAGGCATGTTGGGAAGTTTGGCGAGCTAGTTCGAGCTCGCCGAACTAGTCGGCGGTTCGCTGAAATCACCCTTGATCGCCATTAATTTCATGGTTTTGTTGAGTTTGATTCTGTAACTTTCAACGAGAAGCCTAAGCTCGCTGAGTTCACTTGCCGAGTTCACTCAGTGACTCACTGAAAGTCTTCTTTGATCGCCCTTTTGGCGTCCCTAATCCCTAAAATATAATGTAACTTTTGGCGGGCTAGTCTGTGCTCGCCAAATGAAGTCGGTGATTCACCAAAAGGCCCTTCTCATCGTCGACATGCCTTTTTTCTGGGAAATCTTTGAGCTAAACCTTTTGGCAAGCCCGATTTGGCTCGCCAAAGTGATTCGGTGACTCGCTAACTGGTTCAGTGAGTCTTTCTATAACTCTTCCTAAACTGTTTCTAACATTCTACGATATTTTTTCAGATATTGCTAGAACCAACTTGGACATGCCGCCCCGCAAAAGAGCATGTGGCATAGTTATCAATAAGGGGGTAGCTACCCCTTTTAAAAAGGGAAATAAGGCACTTTCCAAATGCGTCAAAGGTAAGGGAAATATGCCCGCATCTGAGATACCGAATCACAACTCCGGCAGTGAGGGGGATTCCTTTGATTCCCAGGCTGCATTTTTTGAGCCTTAGGATGACCAGCCTCTACAGTCCCGGCGAGCAGAAATTTGTGCAAGGTCTCGCTAAGATGCATCTAGGGTTCTAGAGGCCACATCTCCTACTGATATAGTGCCAACTCCGACACATACGATGGTTCCAGCGCCACCAGTTCAAGATCCTCCTCCTCGGCTACTCAATCGGCTATAGGCCAGGGATTGAGGATGATTCTAGAGGAAAAACTACTATCCACAGAGGGCCTAGAGGGCAAGTATCCTAATGTGTGAGACACTCTCAGGTTCCATAGATTTGAGCAGGTTACCCCTTAGGCCCATACATTCCTACATGGGTTTGGGAGTTTTACTCAGCATACTGTGACCTGGTACCTAAGGGAAAGAAGAAGGACAATGCTTTTAGACCGGTATAGTCCATCATGGTACGGTGGACAATAGTGAGATACGACCGCGATCATATCAATGTTGTATTTGATAGAGGGTCAGTTTTTGGCTACCCAAATTTGGCTACCACTATGACATCTTTGGATAATCTCAAGGGTTGGCTTGCCCCCTCATTTTTGACACTACCCTGAGGTGGATTGAGGTAGGAGCTCCCATCGAGAAGAAGGACATGAATATTGCCGCTCGGTATTGGTTCGGGTTCATCAGCAGCTCTATCATGCCCTCGCAGAATGAGTCCATCTTTTGCCATCCAAAAATGGCCTACCTTGGGTCAATCATAGCCCGGAGGAGCATTGACTTAGGACTCACCATTGAGCAGCAGATGGCCATGAGGGTCAAGCAGCGCTAGACGTCTCTTTTATTCCCGGTCCTGATTACAGAGTTGTGCCGGTGTGATAGAGTTTCTCGTTATGAGAATAGGGACATCAAGGTCACCTCTACATCCTCCAAAGACATCTGGCGCATAGAGGCCAAGTATACATGGGATGAGGCAGACATGAGGAGAACGGCTCCGATGGAGACATCCTTGAAGGTTGATGTTGATTTGATACCTGCAGAGGCACCTTTGCCTACTTCAGCCACTGGGCATTCAGGTACTCCTGCTTCCACTTCCTCCCAGGTTCATAGTTTATCTACTGCTTCCCAGCCCATCAATATTACTCAGGCCATGATCCTGAAGATGGGGCACTTAGCCCAAGCTGCCGATATACGGGCTGCTCGATTAGAGGCCGCGGTACCTTGGATGTTTGAGCGGGCCATCCTAGCTGCATTGACACCCCTCTGAACATCTATTGATGCTCTCACATCGAGAGTAGAGACTTGTGAGAGTCAATAAGAGGTTACTTCAGAGATGACGACTTTGAAAATCGAGGTTGCAGGCTTGAGGAAGGATGTGGACTATCTAAAGTCTATAGACTTTACTTCTTTATTTGAGGAAGCTGAGACTGAGGGTGTCCCGGGCAGCTCTGAGATGCCTCCGGCGACCAACATAGATGTACACCTATGGAGAATGCTGTTGCTGATGAGTCAGAGGCTAAGACTGATGAGGAGCAACTGGATGCTCGAAGGAGACCATCTATGGAGATCTGCCAAATTTAGAGGAGACAATTGTAAAGTTGGTTATGCAGACATCGATGACAGAGACGTCTATGTCAAACTACGTGGTTTTGGTCAGTTTTAGCCTAGTAAACAAATTAAAACTTACCTTAATCAATTATTCACCAAAAATTCATCAAACCTAGAGCAAAACATAGGAGGAAGTCGTCCAAGACCTAGTTCAAGAACGCAACGAGTTTTCATCAGTTCCAGCCACAAAATCGAAAGATTTCTCTGTAGAATTCGTCACCAGGTATTTGGGATTTCACTAGTGGGTTCCTTTCACCCAGTAGGTCCCTAGATTTAAGTCAAAATCTTTATTCCCTTAATATTATCTAGACCTAGGGTTTCTTGAATGTTAGAAATTGTTAGGTTTTAGCTGTTAGAATGATCCAAATCAGATTATCATGATTTTGGTATCGTTTTGTGTAGATTATTTCATAAATTCAGAACCCTAGCTATGTAGTTCTTTAGTTCATAAATTACACATGCTAGGTCAGATATTTGAGATATACATGCCTCAGATTTGAATGTTTCATTATCAGCATATTAATGTTGCATTTTAAGTTAGCATGTCAGTTATGAGCTATCTAGTATTACAGAAATTCAGTCATAAATTGTTAATTACATAATCAATTAGGAGAAGCTTAATACCGAGTGGACTAGGGTCAATCACCCTTAAGTCCCAGAACTATGTGCCTCTTAGGCTGTAAGTCCCCTCTGTGGGCATCATTTTAGTGATCACGCCAGTCATAGCTCAATACCTCTGGCAGCATGTATTAGGTCCTTTCGATGCGGCGTATACATTGGACTCCAGATTTATCTCACGTTATTTTAGGTCGATTATTAGTAGCTCCCTTATAGTCAGATTCTATTGCATTAACCACGTTATCAGTCACAGTTCAATATTCAGTCTCAGGATGTTATAAACTTGGTCATTGCATTCAGTTACTTCATGTTCAGTATTCTCAGTTTAGTATCATGCTAATCTTTTATCATGGCTTAGATATATGCTTTGGTTTAGTTATGATTATTGTTCATCTTTACTCTATCATGCATGCTCAATATCTTTCAAGTACTAACGCATACTCTGCGCTACATTTTCTCGTGATGTAGGTTCAGGTTCTCAGCTTCCAGATCACGCATATAGGGATTCTCGATCTTCAGTTCAGCATCATCAGTGGTGAGTCCTCATTCTTTGAGGACGATTGACATGGTTATCTTCTTTTGTTTTTAGTCTTTAGCTTTCCATATTTGCTAGAACTAGTTCTGGCATGTCCCAACATTTCTAGTAAGTCCGAGGCTGTATTCAGACATAGTTAGTTTCAACTTTAGCGTTTGATTTTGAATTTTTAGTTGTTGTTAAACTCTCAGTTTTCATTTATTCAGATAGTTTATGGGTATTCCCCGTTATTTCAGTTTACATGATGATTTAGCTTCCGTGGAGTATTTCTTTACTTCAGTTTACTTTAGTATGCTTATGATATGCCAGCAGGGTTTGCTTGGGATCACTCGTGATCCTAGGTCCCGTGTCTGCGTCCTGGGGGTAGCTTCGGGGCGTGACAAACTTGGTAGCAGAGCCTTAGGTTTAAGTATCATATGATGTCTGAAAAGCCGCACTAAGTAGAGTCCTTTTCATTGGTATGAAGTGCACTGCATCTAATGAGAATGAGGCAACAAAGTGTTTTAGGAAAAACTTCACTTTCTTGATATTCTTATCCTGCGTTGGTATGATCTCTCCTTCTAATCCATCGTTATGCTCTTAAGATCATGCCTCCTTGTAGAGCTTAAGCAAGGAATGCTTATGTACGCAATGCTAATCTAGTTCTTCTTGTCCCAGACCATGAGGTTTTGAACGCAGGGTTTTAGAATACGATTCAACTTTTGGCTCAAAGTATGACCAACCAGAACAATCAGCAGGTTCCAGTTCCTACGAATAGAAATGGTTGATTAGTGGCAGCTAAGGTTCGAGATTTTGCTAGGATGAATCCGCCCGACTTTTTAGGGTCACAAGTCGGTAAGAACCCATATAACTTCATTGATGAGGTTAAGAAAATATTTGGTGTGATACAAATGACTGGTAATGGTAGGGTTGAGATGGCATCCTACTAACTTAAGGATATGGCTCACATATGGTAAACTCAATGGAAAGACAGCTGGTGCAATTACCCATTTGTCTTTTGTACCTCCACTATAGCCTAGCTTACTCACTAATATCTAGGATTTTATAATAGTTGCAATTACCCATTTGTCTATATTAGCCTATAATCGAATAACATCCCAAGAGCCCGTCTCATTATTGTTATTTCGTTTTGTTTGCCACTGTTTGTAGTTGAAATTTAAAACCAAAACCCCCATTTGACATTCGCGTCACCTCATTAATTTAATGTTGTCTTTATTCGATAATGTTTATTCCTATGACTGATTAAATCATGTTCATACTTCCCAATTGACTCTTGAACACGTACCTCTCCTTGTGGGATTCGACCCCAACTCATTTATTTGAGTTTTATACTGATTTACGATTGTTTAACACCTAGAATAGGATGAGGTGTGCTTGCACCGTTGAATCAGTCAATCTCCTACTTTTTGTTCAAGAACCCCCCAAAAAATCTTTCTAAGTCCAGACCTATGCCAAGACCTACGGACCGTAGGTGAGACCACGGTCCCTGGTCCAGGGCCATAGGTCAGACCCTCCCAAAACCCACTCTCTGATGTCGATCGACCAACTGATAGGACGGGCCTTTAATCGATCGACGGTGCGTCCGTCAGGCATGTCGGTGGCCTCAGCAGACTTTAAGTCAGGGGTCATTTGGTATTTTCCTCATGTGTTAGAACCCTAAACTACGTCGTTTAACCCTTAAACTACGTGGTTTTGGTCAGTTTTAGCCTAGTAAACAAATTAGAACTTACCTTAATCAATTATTCACCAAAAATTCATCAAACTTAGAGCAAAACATATGATGAAGTCGACCAAGACCTAGTTCAAGAACGCAACAAGTTTTCATCAGTTCCAGCCACGAAATCAAAAGATTTCTCTGTAGAATTCATCACCAGGTATGTGGGATTTCACTAGTGGGTTCCTTTCACCCAGTAGGTCCCTAGATTTCAGTCAAAATCTGTATTCCCTTAATATTATCTAGACCTAGGGTTTCTTGAATGTTAGAAATTGTTAGGTTTTAGCTGTTAGAATGATCCAAATAAGATTATCATGATTTTAGTATCGTTTTGTGTAGATTCTTTCATAAATTCAGAACTCTAGCTATGTAGTTCTTTAATTCATGAATTACACACGCTAGGTCAGATATTTCAGATATACATGCCTCAGATTTGAATGTTTCATTATTAGCATATTAATGTTGCATTATAAGTTAGCATGTCAGTTTTGAGCTATCCAGTATTACAGAAATTCAGTCATAAATTGTTAATTACATAATCAATTAGGAGAAGCTTAATACCTAGTGGACTAGGGTCAATCACCCTCAAGTCCCAAAACTATGTGCCCCTTAGGTTGTAAGTCCCCTCTGTGGGCATCATTTTAGTGATCACGCCAGTCATGCCTCTATACCTCTAGCAGGGTATACTAGGTCCTTTCGATGCGGTGTATACATCGGACTCCACATTTAGCTCATGTTATTTTAGGTCGGTTATTAGTAGTTTCCTTACATTTAGATTCTATTGCATTGATCACGTTATCAGTCACAGTTCAATATTCAGTCTCAGCATGTTATAAACTTGGTCATTGCATTTAGTTACTTCATGTTCAGTATTCTCAGTTTAGTATCATGTTTATCTCTTATCATCGCTTAGATATATGCTTTAGTTTAGTTATGATTATTGTTCAGCTTTACTCTATCCTGCATGCTTAGTACCTTTCAAGTACTAACGCATATTCTGCACTACATCTTCTTGTGATGTAGGTTCAAGTTCTCAGCTTCCAGATCATGCATAGAACGGTTCTCGATCTTCAGTTCAGCATCATCAGTGGTGAGTCCTCATTCTTCGAGGAAGATTGACATGATTATCTTCCTTTGCTTTTAGTCTTTAGCTTTCAGTATTTGCTAGAGCTAGTTGTAGCATGTCCTAACATTTCTTGTAAGTTAGAGGCTATATTCAGACATAGTTAGTTTCAGCTTTAGCATATGAGTTTGACTTTTTAGTTATTGTTAAATTCTCAGTTTTCATTTGTTCAGATAGTTTGTGGGAATTCCCCGTAATTTTAGTTTACATGATGATTTAACTTCCACGGAGTATTTCTTTACTTCAGTTTACTTTAGTATGCTTATGATATGCCAACAGGGTTAGCTTGGGGTCACTCGTGATCCTAGGTCCCGTGTCAGCGTCCTGGGGGTAGCTTCGAGGTGTGACATACTTTGTAGCAGAGCGTTAGGTTTAAATGTCCTAGGATGTCTGAAAACCCACACTACGTAGAGTCCTTTTCATGGGTGTGAAGTGCACCACATCTAATGAGAATGAGGTTATGAACTGTTTTAGGAAAAAATGTTACCTTCTTAATATTCATATCGTGCGTTGGTATGATCTTTCCTTCTGATCCATCGTTATGTGCTTAAGATCATGGCTCCTTGTAGAGTTTACGCAAGGAATGCTAATGCACGCAATGCTAATGTCGTTCCTCTTGTCCTAGACCATGAGGTTTCGAATGCAGAGTTTCTGAATACAATTCAACTTTTGGCTCAAAGTATGACCAACCAGAACAATAAGCAGGTTCTAGTTCCTACTAATATAAATGTTGGATTAGTGGTAGCTTGGGTTTGAGATTTTGCTAGGATGAATCCGCCCGAGTTTTTAGGGTCACAAGTTGGTGAGGACCCACATAACTTCATTGATGAGGTTAAGAAAATCTTTGGAGTGATACAAGAGACTGATAATGGTAGGGTTGAGATGGCATCCTACCAGCTTAAGGATGTGGCTCACATATGGTACACTCAGTGGAAAGACAGTAGGGTTACTTTTTTTTTGTAACTCGCTATATAGCAGTCACCTTCAATGTTAGTCCAGACACTCTCTCAGAACCCTTCACACTAATATCTAGCGATTTTCTAATAGTTGCAATTACCCATTTGTCTATATTAGCCTATAATCGAATCACATCCCAAGAACCCGTCTTATTATTGTTATTTTGTTTTGTTTGCCACTGTTTGTAGTTGAAATTTAAAACCAAAACCCCCATTTGACATTCACGTCACCCCTTTAATTTAATGTTGTCTTTATTCGATAATGTTTATTCCTATGACTGATTAAATCATGTTCATACTTCCCAATTGACTCTTGAGCACGTACCTCTCCTTGTGGGATTTGACCCCAACTCATTTATTTGGGTTTTATACTGATTTACGATTGTTGAACACCTAGAATAGGACGAGGTGTGCTTGCAACGTCGAATTAGTCAACCTCCTACTTTCAGTCCGAGAACCCCCCAAAAAATCATTCTAAGTCCATACCTATGCCAAGACCTACGGACCGTAGGTGAGACCACGGTCCCTGGTCCAGGTCCATAGGTCAAACCCTTCTAAAACCCACTCTCTGACATCATCGACGAACTGATATGACAGGCCTTTAATCGATCGACGGTGCGTCCGTCAGGCACATCGGTGGCTTCAGCAGACTTGAAGTTAGGGGTCGTTTGGTATTTTCCTCATGTGTTGGACCCCTAAACTACATCGTTTAACCCTTAAATTACTTGGTTTTGGTCAGTTTTAGCCTAGTAAACAAATTAGAACTTACCTTAATCAATTATTCTGTAACAACCCTCAAAATGAAGTAGGATAAAGTAGAGCCTCACATGGGTTTTATGCATTAATAACTTGTTAAAAATAATGAAGAATAGCCTTTTTAGTCAGTTTTAAAGAGTTTGGAAGTCAAACGTCAAGGGACAACCAAGAGGTTTGGAAACTAGTCTTTTGCGTGTTGGTGTGTTCTAGTATGTTGTTCACATTTTTAAGTGTTGTTTGGAGTCTAAAATCAGTGGAGGTGACCCTAGTGTCTTAATAAATGTTTTAGGGTCAAAACATTCGGGTACTGCTCCCCGGGACCACACTAAGGGTTCCCGAGGAGGACCCCAACCTTTGGTCAAATAACCTGCCAAGGTAGCCTGAAGTTGTTCACAGAAGGAGTGGCTTCGCGTCGCGAACTTGCTCCACCAATGGCCAAAAAGTGTCTCCGCGTCGCGGACTCTACTGTCTCAGAATTTAATCTCCAAAAACTCCATGGAACACCTCCGCGTCACAGACTCATTCCCCGACGAAATCTGCGAAAATAAAACTCAAGTTTGACTTGTTTAAAAGGTCCAACTAAGTGAGGGGTGGTTTGGGTACTTTGGGAAATTATTATAAACGGATATTTTTACCTATTTTAGGGTATTTTAAGTTGGTTAAAACCCCAAAACCCAGAATTAGACCCCATTCTTCAAATTGAGCCATCCCTATCAAAAAAATAGATTCTCTCAAAAACTCCATTGAAGACTTTGATGAAGCTCAAGCTAGAAGATGGGTTTTCAACTGATTTCTTCTTCAATTTCATGGGTCTTCAATAATTAAGGTATGGTAACTCTTGATTCTTGAATAACCTCTCATTCAAGGAGCTCTATCAAAGATTTTCAAAAGTGATTCAAAGACCAAAATTCCTAATTTTCAATCTAAACATGGGTCCCTTGTCTAACGATTTTCTAAATCATTCTATTGATGAATTAATGTGGAATTAAGGTTTTTAAGACAATTTTCAAAGGAATTCTTGAAGAACCCATGATCCCTAAATTCTAAAAAATTGGCCTATGATGTGGGTCTTTGTGAATATGATCTCTATTGGTGAAATTATGTTTTGATTAGATTGTATTGATGTTTCCTATGATTATCTATATTTATTCATGTTGAATTGTTGGTATATTGATGAGTTGAGAATTATGGCCTTATGGGCAAAGTTATGGGTTGATCCCTTTGTTTATATAATTGTTCTTAGATTATGTTTATGTTATTGAATTACATTGTTGATTCCTATTGATATCTATGTCAATTGATTATGAATTTTTGATGATTGATCCATGGTGATCATGGCTTGGAGAATTGGTAAGTTGACCTAGCTTCTAGTCTATAGTATGAGAATTGATGTTGTGTGGTTTGATCCAGTTATGGTGGTGGTGTTTACTTCTTGTCTATCTATGCATGTTGAGATCATGGCCTTAAAGGCAATAGATGTGAAGTGAATTGATGATTATGATGCATATGTTAATGAAGTTGTGCTATGAATGTTATGTATGAAATCCTCAATGTTAGCATGATGTTTAAAGTGTGTTGATGATGAAGAGTATAATGTGAATGATAATGTTAGGGATAAAGTGTGGTCTACATGATTGATTATGTTAAGTACTAGTGTGGAATGACCCTTACCTATATGACCCCTATATGAATATGTGATCATATACATATTAGGAGTACCTATTCAATGTTGAATGTGTTCTTGTCTTTTATGATGAAGTGTGGGTGTGTGGTCTAGAATCCTTAAAGGGTTTATATGTGATTTGCTCATGATTTGGGGACATTGTGAATGTGTTGTGATCCCTTAAAGGGAAGTGTACTCAATATCAATGTTGTTGCTACTATGTCACTATGAGGACCAATATGCACACACACTCTACATGTATAGCTATGAATATGATATGTTATGGTGTCTATTGAAAGGTTAACTCTTATATGCACCATTACATCTTATTATGCATGCAAAGTGTATGACTAGCAAGGTATGAACATGTGTTGCATAAAGGTGTTTATGTGAAAGGATTTATCACATATGTACACACATGAATGAATGAATAAGGTTTATGTTAATCTAGTGAAAGTGAGTCTCTTGAAAGGTTTCTTCAATTGTACTCTAAACTAGACTATGTTATGAATATGGTATGACTATGTGAAAGGTCATTCTCACATAATGTAGGTTCTATGATGAAAGATAATTCTCATCTTAGAAACCTTTGAGCTATATGATATGAGGGATTAAGTCCCTAAAGCCTATTTTATGAACTAAAGTCAAATAAAGGCTTAAAGATGTTTAAAAAGGGAGTTGGAGCTTAGCATCGAGTAAACATGAAAAATGAGAGTGGGGGCTTCACGTTTAGCATGTCCGGCTTCCCACCAAGGGAACCTTCACATTTAGCAAGTCCGTGTTCCCAACATAGATGTTGTCTCTTGAGATGGAAAACTCCACGCCTAGCAAGTCAAGGTTTCTAGTAGCAGTCTCCTTGTTCCATAACTACGTGCCCCCGTAGGTCTTAGCTTAGTAGATCCACTAGATAGCTATTATGTATGTAGGTCCTACCTTGTCAAGTAGTACCCTCTCTTTTTGGTGTGGGAGTAGAACACCGGATTCCATGTAGCTCACATGGTCTATGTCGGTTATGGCAATGTTTCCCGGAAGTTAAGAAATGAACTAAGATAAGAATATGAACTCTAGTCATGATTTCTTGAAGAATTACTTAGTGTAGGTAGGACTATGTACCCTACTTATGCATTGCACAAGTGGACTCTAAGGGAGGTTATGATTAGGCTCTTTATGTAATGAAAACTATGGTCTCCGTATGTTAATATGAAAGCATGTTAAGGTTGACTTTACTTATGTCAAGACATGAAGTATGATTATGCATGTGAATTACACTTATGACTTCTTAATGGGTTTGCTAAGTATATGTGGGGGTATGGGACTCCATGTGTACTTTGCACAAGTGAGGTTGTGAAAAGGTTGTGAGGGTGGTTTACCTATGATATGAACTAAATAGGATATGACTAATTATGTAGTAAATGAATGAGTCCTTATATGATGTTATGAAGTATGTTTGTCTTATGTCTAATGTTAAATGAAGATATTATGACTTGTTGAATATGATGTGCCTAGTCTATGATGGCTTCCTAGGAATACTTGGTGTGAGTAGTATTATGGGATGCTACTTGCACATTGCACTAGTGTGACTTGGGGGTTGTCTTAGGGGATGGTTCATATGTGAAGACTATGCCTTATGGTGTGCTTATGACTCTATGAATATATGTGGTTGGATTGATGAAGGCTATATGTAAGTTCACCCTTGGTAACCTTAAGGTGATACATTGCACCAAGTATTTCTTAAGGGTTGCTTGAGGAAAGGAATTAAGATAAAGAGGAAGGTAATGTGTTGTATGCATTGAATGTGCCTAAAATGTTATAAATGGCTCTATGTTCTATTATGAATGGTTTACGTATGTATGATGATGTATGTTGTTTATATTGTGCCTATTGTACTAAAAGTTCTTGAAGTTTCCCTAAAAAGGCATGATGCATGGTTTCCAATTAAATGTCCCTTTTAAAAGCATGTTTTTGCATGGTTATCATACTTAGAGCATTCTTGTACTAACAACATTCTTCTTCATCTTTTTACACCAAGTGTAGATGGTGGTGACTAAAGGGCCTTTCCTAGAAGTGATGAGCTTGGCTTACTACTCCCAAGTTCGGGTGTGTCCTTAAAGATTCAAGGACCTTTATGTTAAAGAGTTTCCTTAAGTTCAATGTACTAGATAGTAGTTTCTTTTGTATCGTAAGGGTTGTGTCCCTTTTATGTTATAGTCTTGTTTTAAAATGGCTACCTCGAGACGTAGTACTTCAATTTTATATTAAAGGTTTAAATGAGGTGACTTTTTAAGTCTTGTGCTATTTTTCTATGATAAATGCTATGACGATTGTTAAGGGCTTGTATAAGACCTCCGAGAGGTCGAATACGCCGGTAACGGCTAGGGGGTGCTCTCGGGTCGTTACAAACTTGGTATCAGAGCATAATGTTATGAAAATAGTCTTAGGATTCAACGTCTCATGAGCCACGTCTAGTAGAGTCTTGTTCATCGGTGTGAGTCGTGACACATCTATGAGCGAGAGGCTATAGGACGATTGAAGTTTCAATTTCTTCTTTACTCTTGTGTCGTGTTGTAGAGCTTAACTCCATATGATCTCTCTCTTATATTCCCTTGTCCAGTGGTCTTTTAGATGTGATTACTTGGAAGGGGTGATGTTGCAAGGATCGAAGAAAAGGTGAGTTTTAATGCTTATTATGATGTGGTGACTATATGAGTATATATGAAGGTAGATTTGGAAATCGTATTGTGATGCCAATCATGGCTATGTGTGACCTATGAGGTTGAAAGTATTACATTGAAAATGTTGTATGGTGGTGTAGTTCTCGTATGATAAGAGTCGTTATGGTAAGAATGAAATCCTTTTTAGGATGATGAGTTGTTTTATGGTGATGGGTAATGATAGTAGAAAGTCATGGTGTAGTAGGAGTTTTGAAGGAATGTGGTAACAATGTGAGTTGAAAGTTGCTTTTTTTTTTCCGTATGAGTGATGCTTCATGGTTGTCCTTAGTTCATGGGAAGGACAAGAGAATTGGTGTTGACCAACTCTAAAGAGGATAGTTGTCTTGTAAGGTTGATCTTAAGTATGGTCATTCAAAGAGAGTGTTTAGATAATACCTAGGCATGGTTGAGCGGAAAGTTACACCAAAAGTGATGATAAGGGTATGATGTGATAGAGAGTTGGTTAAGCTCACCCCAAGTGGGGGATAATGTGCCTAGATGGTAAGGTTTTGAGTGCCCTTAATATTTCTACATTGAACTTCCTTGAGTTCTCCATGTTGAGAACCACTTTGGGTGATAGATATGAAGTGGAGTGGTATAGATACTAATTTTTTTTGGATTCTTGAAATCCTCACCTAAGGGAGTATAGTGAAGATTTAGTGGAGAATGGTTCCTACCTTAGAGATGAAGGAGGTAATGATTAAAGGAGTTTGCATAACTTGATCCCAAGAGGGGGGGGGGGGATTGTGCTTAATTGGTAAGTGATAGTTCTCGTGGTTACTTTAATGTGTTCTTAGATGGGTTTACCCTAAGTGTGGGATGATGAGTGAGTAGTAAGGTTGTTGATATCCTTATCTTTTCCTTCTATTCTTATTCAATCTTGAGACCAAAGAGTTCCTAGTAGCTTGTTCATGTTTTGGAGTCTTGCATATGATTATAAGTTGCATGATCTCCGTATGTTATGCATGTCCTAGAAGACACTATGTTATGCATGTTTTGAAGGATTCTTATTACATAAAAATGGAATTTTAGTAATAAAATTCATGTTTCTCATGTCAATATGCATCTTTATATGGTGAATGCACTCTTGACTTCATGAGGAAGAGAGTATGAGCATGCTTAGGTTAGAGGTTAAGAATTTCTCCTTAAATGAATTGACCTTTGTGTAATGCTTGGTTATGAGTTTTATGATGCCATGTGTGTATGTCATGATTAGGAGAATGTAGTTCCTCCTATGAACATTAGAAAGGCGTATGTGGCCAATGCATTATGAGTCGGTGAATAAAGTTTCTACTTGCTTGTGTTGCAAGAGTTGATTTGAAGTGCATGCTTAAATGATTTCTTATGATAACGTTGCATAATGTGCTTTAATGAGGTAGTTGCAGGCTATGTTTCTTTGGTGTTTGAAATGATAATGATGATTTGGAGAAGGAAGTTCCTCCAATGAAATGGGAAATAATAAAGTTGATGCATAAGGAGTTGGTAGATGTGTTGCTACTTTCTTGAATTGCACAAAGTTGTTTTAAGCCTTTTATGTGGAACTGATGTTCCTCCTTGATGTGTGCTCTTATGTTGATGTTGTATGTTGTGTATTGTGAGCTACTAGTTGGGTCATTGAGTCCTCAGAAGTGTTTTAAGTGTCATTCGAGGACGAATGTTCCTAAGTGGGGGATATTGTAACAACCCTCAAAATGAAGTAGGATAAAGTAGAGCCTCACATGGGTTTTATGCATTAATAGCTTGTTAAAAATAATGAATGATAGAGTTTGGAAGTCAAATGTCAAGGGACGACAAAGATGTTCACAAACTAGTCTTTTGCGTGTTAGTGTGTTCTAGTATGTTGTTCATGTTTTTATGTGTTGTTTGGAGTCTAAAATCAATGGAGGTGACCCTAGTGTCTTAATAAATGTTTTTAGGATTAAAACATTCGGGTACGGCTTCCCGGAACCACCCTAAGGGTTCCCGAGGAGGACCCCAACCCTTGGCCAAACAAGTTGCCAAGGCAGCTTGAAGTTGTTCATGGAGGGAGTGGCTCCGCGTCGCGGACCTGCTCCACCAATGGCCAAAAAATGGCTCCGTGTCGCGGATTCTACTGTCTCAGAATTTAATCTCTAGAAACTCCATGGAACACCTCCGCGTCGCGGACTTGTTTCCCGACGAAATCAGCGAAAATAAAACTCAAGTTTGACTTGTTTAAAAGGTCCAACTAAGTGATGGGTGGTTCGGGTACTTTGGGGAATTATTATAAAGGGTTATTTTACCTACTTTAGGGTATTTTAAGTTGGTTAAAACCCCAAAACCTAGAATTATACCACATTCTTCAAATTGACCCTTCCCTCTCAACAAAATAGATTCTCTCAAAAACTACATTGAAGACATTGATGAAGCTCAAGCTAGAAGATGGGTTTTCAACTGATTTCTTCTTCAATTTCATGGGTCTTCAATAATTAAGGTATGGTAACTCTTGATTCTTGAATAACCTCTCATTCAAGGATTCTATCAAAGATTTTCAAAAGTGATTCAAAGACCAAAATTCCCAATTTTCAATCTAAACATGGGTCCCTTGTCGAACGATTTTCTAAATCATTCTATTGATGAATTAATGTGGAATTAAGGTTTTTAAGACAATTTTCAAAGGAATTCTTGAAGAACCCATGATCCCCAAATTCTCAAAAATAGGACTATGATGTGGGTCTTTGTGAATATGATCTCTATTGGTGAAATTATGTTTAGATTCGATTGTATTGATGTTTCCTATGATTATCTATATTTATTCAAGTTGATCTGTTGGTATATTGATGAGTTGAGAATTATGGCCTTATGGGCAAAGTTATGGGTTGATCCCTTTGTTTATAGAATTGTACTTAGATTATGTTTATGTTGTTGAATTACATTGTTGATTCCTATTGCTATCTATGCCAATTGACTATGAATTGTTGAGGATTGATCCATGGTGATCATGGCTTGGAGAATTGGTAAGTTGACCTAGCTTCTAGTCTATAGTATGAGAATTGATGTTGTGTGGTTTGATCCACTTATGGTGGCTGTGTTTACTTCTTGTCTATCTATGCATGTTGAGATCATGGCCTTGAAGGCAATAGATGTGAAGTGAATTGATGATTATGATGCATATGTTTATGAAGTTATGCTATGAAGGTTATGTATGAAAACCTCAATGCATGATGTTTAAAGTGTGTTAATCATGAGGAGTATAATGTGAATGATAATACTAGGAATAAAGTGTGGTCTACATGATTGATTATGTTAAGTACTATTGTGGAATGACCCCTACCTATATGACCCGTATATGAATGTGTGATCATATACATGTTAGGAGTACCTATTCAATGTTGAATGTGTTCTTGTCTCCTATGATGAAGTGTGGGTGTGTGGTCTAGAATCCCTATTGTCTGCTATGATGAAGTGTGGGTGTGTGGTCTAGAATCCCTAAAGGCTTTATATGTGATTTGCTCATGATTTGGGGACACTGTGAATGTGTTGTGATCCCTTAAAGGGAAGTGTACTCAATATCAATGTTGTTGCTACTATGTCACTATGAGGCCCAATATGGACACACACTCTACATGTATAGCTATGAATATGATGTGTTATGGTGTCTATTGAAATGTTAACTCTTATATGCACCCTTACATCTTATTATGCATGCAAAGTGTATGACTAGCAAGGTATGAACATATGTTGCATAAAGGTGTTTATGTGAAAGGTTTTATCACATATGTACACACATGAATGAATGAATAAGGTTTATGTTAATCTAGTGAAAGTGAGTCTCTTGAAAGGTTTCTTCAATTGTACTCTAAACTAGACTATGTTATTAATATGGTATGACTATGTGATAGGTCATTCTCACATAATGTAGGTTTGATGAGATGGAAACCTCCATGCCTAGCAAGTCAAGGTTTCTAGTAACAATCTCCTTGTTCCATAACTACGTGCCCCCGTAGGTCTTAGCTTAGTGGATCCACTAGATAGCTATTATGTATGCAGGTCCTACCTTGTCAAGTAGTACCCTCTCTTTTTGGTGTGGGAGTAGAACACCAAATTCCCTGTAGCTCATATGGTCTATGTCGGTTATGGCAATGTCTCCCGGAAGTTAAGAAATGAACTAAGAAAAGAATATGAACTCTACTCATGATTTCTTGAAGAGTTACTTAGTGTAGGTAGGACTATGGACCCTACTTATGCATTGCACAAGTGGACTCTAAGGGAGGTTATGATTAGGCTCTTTATGTAATGAAGACTATGGTCTATGTATGTTAATATGAAAGAGTGTGAAGGTTGACTTTACTTATGTCAAGACATGAAGTATGATTATGCATGTGAATTACACTTATGACTTCTTAATGGGTTTGCTAAGTATATGTGGGGGTATGGGACTCCATATGTACATTGCACAAGTGAGCTTGTGAAGAGGTTGTGAGGGTGGTTTTCTTATGATATGAACTAAATAGGTTATGACTAATTATGTAGTAAATAAATGAGTCTTTATATGATGTTATGAAATATGTTGATCTTATGTCTAATGTTAAATGAAGATGTTATAACCTGTTGAATATGATTTGCCTAGTCTATGGTGGCTTCCTAGGAATACTTGGTGTGAGTAGTATTATGGGATGCTACTAGCACATTGCACTAATGTGACTTGGGGGTTGTCTTAGGTGATGGTTCCTATGTGAAGACTATGTCTTATGGTGTGCTTATGACTCTATGAATATATGTGGTTGGATTGATTAAGGCTATATGTAAGTTCACCCTTGGTAACCTTAAGGTGATACATTACACCAAGTATTCCTTAAGGGTTGCTCGAGGAAAGGAGTTAAGATAAAGAGGAAGGTAATGTATTGTATGCATTGAATGTGCCTATAATGTTATAAGTGGCTCTATGTTCTATTATGAATGGTTTATGTATGTATGATGATGTATGTGGTTTATATTGTGCCTATTGTACTAAATGTTCTTGAAGTTTCCCTAAAAAGGCATGATGCATGGTTTCCAATTAAATGTCCCTTTTAAAAGCATGTTTTTGCATGGTTATCATACTTAGAGCATTCTTGTACTAACACCATTCTTCTTCATCTTTTTACACCAAGTGTAGGTGGTGGTGACTAAAGGGCCTTTCCTAGAAGTGATGAGCTTGGCTTACTACTCCCAAGTTCGGGTGTGTCCTTAAAGATTCAAGGACTTTTATGTTAAAGAGTTTCCTTAAGTTCAATGTACTAGATAGTAGTTTCTTTTGTATTGTAAGGGCTGTGTCCCTTTCGTGTTGTAGTCGTGTTTTAAGATGGCCACCTCGAGACGTAGTACTCTGATTTTGTATTAAAGGTTTAAATGAGGTGACTTTTTAAGTCTTGTGTTATATTATGAAAAAGTTTTAAATTTTTCACTATTTTTCTACGATAAATTCTGTGACGAATGCTAAGGGTTTGTATAAGACCTTCGATAGGTCAAATAGGTGCTCTCGGGTCGTTACATATTCAATAAAGATTCATCAAACTTAGAGCAAAACATAGGAGGAAGTCGACCAAGACCTAGTTCAAGAACACAACGAGTTTACATCAGTTCCAGCCACGAAACTGAAAGATTTCTTGTAGAATTTGTCACCAGGTATATAGGATTTCACTAGTGGGTTCCTTTCACCAAGTAGGTCCCTAGATTTTAGTCAAAATCTTTATCCCCTTAATATTATCTTGACCTAGGGTTTCTGGAATGTTAGAAATTGTTGGGTTTTAGCTGTTAGAATGATCCAAATCAGATTATCATGATTTTAGTAACGTTTTGTGTAGATTCTTTCATAAATTCAGAAGCCTAGATATGTTGTTCTTTAGTTCATAAATTACACATGCTAGGTCAGATATTTCAGATATAAATGCCTCAGATTTGAATGTTTCATTTTTAGCATATTAACATTGCATTTTAAGTTAGCATGTCAGTTTTGAGCTAGCCAGTACTACAAAAATTTAGTCATAAATTGTTAATTACATAATCAATTAAGAGAAGCTTAATATCGAGTGGACCAAGGCCAATCATCCTCAAGTCCCAGAACTACGTGCCCCTTAGGTTTTAAGTCCCCTCTATGGGCGTCATTTTAGTGATCAAACCAGTCATGCCTTTATACCTCTGGTAGGGTATATTGGGTCCTTTCGATGCGGCATATATATCGGACTCCACATTTAGCTCATGTTATTAGTAGCTTCCTTACAGTCAGATTCTGTTGCGTTGACCACTTTACCAGTCACAGTTCAGTATTCAATCTCAGCATGTTATAAACTTGGTCATTGCATTCAGTTACTTCATGTTCAGTATTCTCAGTTTAGTATCATGCTTATTTCTTATCATTTCTTAGATATATGCTTTGGTTTATTTATGATTATTATTCAACTTTACTCTATCCTGTATGATTAGTACCATTCAAGTACTGACGCATACTCTGCGCTACATCTTCTCGTGATGTAGGTTCAGGTTCTCAGCTTCAAGACCACGCATAGAGCGGTTCTCAATCTTCAGTTCAGCATCATTAGTGGTGAGTCCTCATTCTTCGAGGACGATTGATATGATCATCTTCCTTTGATTTTAGTCTTTAGCTTTCAGTATTTGCTAGAGCTAGTTATGGCATGTCCCAGCATTTCTAGTCAGTTAGAGACTATATTTAGACATAGTTAGTTTCAGCTTTAGCGTTTGAGTTTGACTTTTCAGTTGTTGTTAAACTCTCAGTTTTCATTTGTTCAGATAGTTTATGGGTATTCCCCGTCATTTCAGTTTACACGATGATTTAACTTTCGCGGAGTATTTCTTTACATCAGTTTACTTTAGTATACTTATGATAAGCCAGCATGGTTAGCTTGGGGTCACTCGTGATCCTAGGTCCCATGTCTGCGTCCTGGGGTAGCTTCGGGGCATGACAAACTTGGTAGCAGAGCGTTAGGTTTAAGTGTTCTAGGATGTCTGGAAAGCCGCATTAAGTAGAGTCTTTTTCATGGGTGTGAAGTGCACCACATCTAATGAGAATGACTACGAAGTGTTTTAGGAAAAACTTCACTTTTTTGATATTCTTATTGTGCGTTGGTATGATCAATCCTTCTAATCCATTGTTATGCGCTTAAAATGATGCTTCCTTGTAGAGCTTACGCAAGGAATGCTACTGCACACAATGCTAATCCAGTTCCTCTTATCCCAGACCATGAGGTTTCAAACGCAGAGTTTCGGAATACGATTCAACTTTTGGCTCAAAGTATGACCAACCAGAACAATCAACAGGTTCTAGTTCCTACTAATAAAAATGGTGGATCAGTGGCAGCTAGGGTTCGAGATTTTTCTAGGATGTATCCACCCGAGTTTTTAGGGTCACAAGTTGGTGAGGACCCACATAACTTCATTCATAAGGTTAAGAAAATATTTGGAGTGATACAAGTGACTGGTACTGGTAGGATTAAGATGGCATCCTACCAGCTTAAGGATGTGGCTCACATATGGTACACTCACTGGAAAGACAACAGGGCTACTTTGTCTTTTGTAACTCCCTATATAGCAGTCACCTTCAATGTTAGTCCAGACACTCTCTCAGAACCCTTCTTACTAATATCTAGCGATTTTCTAATAGTTGCAATTACCCATTTGTCTATATTAGCCTATAATCGAATCACATCGCAAGAACCCATCTCATTATTGTTATTTCGTTTTGTTTGCCACTGTTTGTAGTTGAAAATTAAAACCAAAACCCCCATTTGACATTCGTGTCACCCCTTTAATTTAATGATGTCTTTATTCGCTAATGTTTATTCCTATGACTGTTTTGATCGTGTTCATACTTCCCAATTGACTCTTGAACACGCACCTCTCCCTGTAGGATTTGACCCCAACTTATTTAGTTGGGTTTTATACTTATTTACGATTGTTGAACACCTAGAATAGGATGAGGTGTGCTTGCAACGTCGAATCAATCAACCTCCTGCTTTCAGTCCGAGAACGCCCCGAAAAATCTTTCTAAGTCCAGACATACGCCAAGACCTATGAACTTTAGGTCAGACCACGGTCCGTGGTCCAGGATCGTATGTCAGACCCCCCAAAACCCACTCTCTGATGCCGATTGACGAACTGACAGGACGGGCCATCAATCGATCGACGGTTCGTCGGTCAAGCCCGTCGGTGGCTTTAACAGACTTTAAGGCAGCGGTCGTTTGGTCTTTTCCTCATGTGTTGGACCCCTAAACTACATTGTTTAACCCTTAAACTACGTGGTTTTGGTCAGTTTTAGCCTAGTAAACAAATTAGAACTTACTTTAATCAATTATTCACCAAAAATTCATCAAACATAGAGCAAAACATAGGAGGAAGTCGACCAAGACCTAGTTCAAGAACGCAATGAGTTTTCATCAGTTCCAGCCATGAAATCGATAGATTTCTCTGTAGTATTCATCACCAGGTATGTGGGATTTCACTAATGGGTTCCTTTCACCCAGTAGGTCCCTAGATTTCAGTCAAAATCTTTATTCCCTTAATATTATCTAGACCTAGGGTTTCTTGAATGTTAGAAGTTGTTGGGTTAAGGATTCAAGCTTCGAAACCCCAATTTTTGAGTCAGTTCCTATAGTTAATGCGTTCCCAGAAGTGTTTCCAGAAGATCTTCCCGGAGTTCCTCCCGAAAGGGAAATCAACTTTCAAATTGATCTCCTTCCAGATACCCAGCCTATTTCTATTCCTCCTTACAGAATGGCTCTAGCCGAGCTTAACGAATTGAATGAGCAGTTGAAAGAACTTCTAGATAAGGGCTTCATCAGACCCAGCATTTCCCCATGGGGTGCACCAGTGTTGTTCGTGAAAAAGAAAGATGGTTCTCTCAGAATGTGCATTGTCTATAGGCAGTTGAACAAAGTCACAATCAAGAATAAGTATCCCATCCTCAGGATTGATGACTTGTTTGACCAACTTCAAGGTGCCAGTCATTTCTCAAAGATAGATCTCAGATCCGGTTATCATCAGCTCAAAGTTAGAGATAGTGGCATTCCGAAAATAGGTCATTATGAATTTGTAGTTATGTCATTTGGACTAACCAATACTCAAGCAGCTTTCATAGATTTGATTAACAGAGTGTTCAAGCAGTATTTGGACTTGTTCATTATCGTCTTTCTTGATATCCTCATTTACTCTATGAATGAGGAAGAACATGTGAATCATTTGAGGGTTGTTTTGTAAAATCTCACAGATCGTCAATTATTTGCTAAGTTTAGCAAATGTGAGTTTTGATTGCAATATGTTGCTTTCCTTGGTCACTTTGCGTCTAGCGAAGGGATCTGAGTGGATTCCCAGAAAATAGAAGCAGTGTAACAATGCAGGCCTACCTCTCCTAGAAATATCAAAAGTTTCTTGGGTTTGGATGGCTATTACAGAAGGTTCATGGAAGGATTTTCATCCATAGCTTCTCCATTGACTAAGTTAACTCAGAAAAATGTTAAGTTTTAGTGGTCAGATTGTGAGAAGAGCTTCGCAGAACTGAAGACTAGGTTGACGACAACTCCCGTTTTGACTCTACCAAAGGGTTCATACGGTTATGTTATCTATTATGATCCATCCAGAGTCGGCCTAGGTTGTGAGTTGATGCAGCGAGGTAAGGTTATAACTTATTCTTCTAGACAGCTTAAGGTGCATGAGAAGAACTATCCAACTCATGACCTCGAGCATGCAGCAATGGTGTTTGCACTTAAGATTTGGAGACATTACTTTTATGGTGTTCACGTAGATGTGTTCACAGACCATAAGAGCGTTCAGTATGTGTTCACCCAGAAAGAGTTGAATCTTCGCCAGAGGAGATGGCTTAAGTTTCTCAAGGATTACGATATTAGTGTGCATTACAATCCTGGTATGGCCAATGTAGTAGCATATGCTCTTAGTATACTATTTATGGGTAGTGTAACACATATTGAGGAAGAAAGAAAGGAACTAGCAAAGGATGTTCACAGACTTGCTTGCTTAAGAGTTCGTCTTATGAGCATATCAGATGGTGGTGTAACAGTTCAGAATGGGTCAAAATTTTCATTTGGTTGCGGAGGTTAAGGAAAAGCAAGATAGTGATCCGATATTGCTTCAACTAAAGGGTGCAGTCCATCAGCAGAGAGTTGAGGTTTTCTCCGAAGAGGGAGATGGTGTGCTTCGCTATTAGGGTCTATTATGTGTTCCTTAGGTGGGTGAGTTGAGACAGCAGATTCTTGCAGAAGCCCATAATTCCAGATATTCTATTCATCCAGGCGCCACAAAGATGTAATGTGATATGCGGAAAGTCTTTTGGTGGAATGGTATGAAAAGGGATATAGCAGATTTTGTGGCTAAGTGCCCTAATTGCCAACAAGTGAAGGTAGAACATCATAAACCAGGAGGTATGACTCAAGAGATCAACATTACTACTTGGAAGTGGGAAGTGATCAACATGGACTTCATTATAGGTTTACCTCGTAATCACAGACAACGTGACTCCATTTGGGTGATAGTTGACAGAGTTACTAAGTCTGCACGCTTTTTGGCTGTTAAGACTACATATTTGGTGGAGGACTACGCGAAGCTTTACATTAATGAGATAGTCAGGTTGCATGGGGTTCGTTTGTCTATAATTTCAAATAGAGGTCCTCATTTTACTTCTCATTTCTGGAAGTCATTTTAGAAAGGTCTTGGTACTCAGGTTAATCTTAGCACAACATTTCATCCACAATAGGATAGTCAGACAGAGCGTACCATTCAAACCTTAGATGACATGTTGAGAGCTTGCGTGATCTATTTCAATGGTAGTTGGGATGATCACCTTCCTCTTATTGAGTTCGCCTACAATAATAGCTACCATTCCATTATTCAGATGGCCCCTTATGAGGCATTGTATGGGCGTAGATGTAGATCTTCTATTTGTTGGTTTGAAGTAGGTGAAGAAGCCTTGATAGGGCCAAATTCGGTTCATGATGCCATGGAAGATTTTTAGCTCATTAGAGATAGACTTAAGACAACCCAGAGTCACTAGAAATCCTATGCAGATGTAGTGCGAAGGGACTTGGAGTTCCAAATTGATGATTGGGTTTTCCTGAAAGTGTCACCTATGAAGGGGGTGATGAGATTTGGCAAGAAAGGGAAGCTCAGTCCTAGATATGTAGGCCCTTACAAGATCTTGAAAAGAGTAGGTAAAGTGGCTTATGAGTTAGAGTTACTAGTAGAAGTAGCAGCAGTGCATCCGGTCTTTCACATTTCGTTGTTGAAGAAATGTGTGGGCGATCTAGCATCTATAGTATCTTTAGAAAGTGTAGATGTGAATGATAGTCTCACTTATGAGGATGTGCCAATTGAGATTCTTGATCATCAGGTTCGAAGGTTGAGAAACAAAGAAGTCGGTTCAGTGAAGGTTTTGTGGAGGAGTCAGTCCGTAGAGGGAGCTACTTGGGAAGCAAAAGCAACCATGAAGGCTAAGTATCCTCATCTCTTTTCTTTCAATTCCATTCCAGTGTGAGGTAATAGTTCCTCTTTAGTTTTTCAGTCATTCATTCGTAGATTTAGTCGTAGTATCTTGTTCCTTCAGTTGTTCTTGCATTTTCAGCGTATTTGCACGTTTTTGGAACTTAGTTAAGTCAGAAATTAGTTTTCCAGTAATTAGTGGTAGGGTTTGCAGCTCTTTCCCTCTCTATTCAACTATTTTAATCTTCATTCGAGGACGAATGTTCCCTAGGGGGAGATAATGTAACACCCCGTATGCTAGAACTACCAAAGAGCAGATTTTTTTTAGAAGTTACAGGTGCAACCCACGGTTGCACACCTACAGACCGTAGGTGAACCACAGTCCATTCTGGTGGTCCGTGGATGGCCACCTACGGCCCTTCCCAAAAGCAGTCCAGAAGTCCAGCTAAGGGGTCCACCCACGCCGGGGCCTACAGACCGTAGGTCAGGTCACGGTCCGTGGTCCAGGGCCGTGGGTCAGGCCCCAACTTTCAATTCGAGAAGCCCCCGGAAAATACTTCTAAGTCCAGACCTACACAAGGACCTACGGACCGTAGGTCAGACCACTGTCTATGGTCCAAGGTCGTAGGTCAAACCCCCAGAACCCATTGTCTGATGTCGATCGACGGACTGTTAGGACATGCCGTTAGTCGATCGATGATTCGTTGGTCAGGACCATCAGTGGCTTCAACAGACTTTAAGTCAGGGGTCGTTTGGTCTTTTCCTCATCCGTTGGACCCCTAAACTACCTCGTTTAACCCCTAAACTACGTGATTTTGGTCAGTTTTAGCCTAGTAAGCTAATTAGAACTTATCCTAATCAATTATTCACCAAAAAATCATCAAACTTAGAGCAAAACAGGGAAGAAGTCGACGAAGCCCTAGTTCAAGAATGCAACAAGCTTTCATCAGTTCCAACCACGAAATCGAAAGATTTCTTCGTGGAATTCGTCACCAGGTATGTGGGATTTCACTAGTGGGTTCCTTTCACCCACTAGGTCCCTAGATTTCAGTCAAAATCTTGATTTCCTTAATATTATCTAGACCTAGGGTTTCTTTAATGTTATAAATTGTTGGGTTTTAGCTGTTAGAATGATCCAAATAAGATTATCATGATTTTAGTCATGATTTTAGTATCGTTTTGTGTAGATTCTTTCATAAATTCAGAACCCTAGCTATATAGTTCTTTAGATCTTGAATTACATATGCTAGGTTAGATATTTTAGATATACATGCCTCAGATTTGAATGTTTCATTATCAGCATATTAATGTTGCATTTTAAGTTAGCATGTCAGTTTTGAGCTATCCAGTATTACAGAAATTCAGTCATAAATTGTTAATTACATAATCAATTAGGAGAAGCTTAATACCGAGTAGACTAGGGTCAGTCACCCTCAAGTCCCAAAACTACGTGCCCCATAGGTTGTAATTCCCCTCTATGAGCATCATTTTAGTGATCACGCCAGTCATGCCTCTATACCTCTGGTAGGGTATATTGGGTCCTCTCGATGAGGCGTATACATCGGACTACACATTTACCTCATGTGGTTTTAGGTCGGTTATGAGTAGCTCCCTTACCGTCAGATTCTATTGCATTGACCACGTTATCAGTCACAGTTCAATATTCAATCTCAGCATGTTATAAACTTGGTCATTGCATTCAGTTACTTTATGTTCAATATTCTCAGTTTTGTATCATGCTTATCTCTTATCATTGCTCAGATAAATGATTTGGTTTAGTTATGATTATTGTTCAGCTTTACTCTATCCTGCATGCTCAGTACATTTCAAGTAGCGACGCATACTCTACACTACATCTTCTCGTGATGTAGGTTCAGGTTCTCAATTCTAGATCACGCATAGATCGGTTCTCGATGTTCAGTTTAGCAACATCAGTGGTGAGTCCTTATTTTTCGAGGGCGATTGACATGATTATCTTCCTTTGCTTTTAGTCTTTAGTTACCATTATTTGCTAGAGCTAGCTGGGGCATGTCCCAGTAATTCTAGTCAGTTAGAGGCTATTTCAGACTTAGTTAGTTTCAGCTTTAACATTTGAGTTTGACGTTTCAGTTGTTGTTAAACTCTCAGTTTTTATTTATTTAGATAGTTTATGGGTATTCCCTGTCATTTCAGTTTACATGATGATTTAGCTTACGCACAATATTTATTTACTTCAGTTTACTTTAGTATGCTTATGATATTCCAGCAGGGTTAACTTGGGGTCACTCGCGATCCTAGGTCCCGTGTCTGCGTCCTGGGGGTAGCTTCGAGGTGTGACAAAATTTACTCAGAAATGTTGACTAAAGTCAAACTTAGGCTTAAACTTTAAAGTTAAATTACCTAATCGCACTAACTCATACTGAAAACCTCGGGAGTCATGCAGATTATGCTACGAGACTAAACTTACCCTTTCAGAATTGATGGAATTGTCAAAATTGGATTAGATGTCATTTTCTTGAACTCTTAATCGAAAATGGTCTTTCAAGGTTCATATGCTCCAAAAATATTAAAAATTGCGTAAAAACCAAATGAACGACCAAGTGATCGAACTGTCAGTCCCAGTAAATTGTAAATGACTTGGGATCACTACATAAATGCTCTAAATGATGCAAAAAAGGAAAAAACACAGAAAAATGACCAGGAGGGTCATTACACAAGTCTCCTTGTTCCCCATTGATTCTAGGGCTTCAAGATCATGATATGTAGGGAGTTTATCAATAGGTTCAATTCACCCATTGAGTTCCCAAAGGTTCTTAAATTCTCCAATTCAATTTTAATTTAATTGGTTAGGTTTTCATTCAATTCCGTATGGGTTTTATTTATATGGATTGAATTGTTTGATTTCGATCATATTATGATTATTTGGATTCAATTACATGTTTTCTAATCAATTCCACATGAGTCCATATTGATCATGATTTTGACTATGAACCCTTATTTGCATGAATTTAAAGAAAAGCTATGAATCAGTGAATGATCTTTTCATAAACTTATGCATGACTTATGACAAAGAACGATTTATGATCTAAGTTGTTTTAAGATAAGAATCTATGAAATTGTGAAAGATTTTTATCACATATGCATGAATTGTGAAATTCTCACATACTTAATAAATCATGAATGGTGAAAGGTTCTCTCACGCATGGTTTAAGGAGCTACTCTATGATGTTTATAGCTTGGATTAGTATCTTAATTGTACTTTTACATGGTTTATAACTATTCCATTCGGATTTTTACTTAGCAGTGAGTGAATATTGAGATGGAGACTCTCCCGTTAGTAGAGACAGGTCTAGAGTAATAATCTCTTTTTTCCTAACTACGTGCCCCCATAGGTTGTCTTAAGTGACATAACTAGTGGATTCACCTAAGATTGAAGTTTGAGATTATTGCCTTGGAAAGCATTGACATCTCTTTTCGGTGTGGGAGCTAGAAACTAGATTCCATGTTGTAGCTCACATGGTCTATGTTAGTAGTTAATAGTAAATATCCCACAAAATGAACTAAATTGCTTTCAAATGTTTTATGAAACTTTACTCATGATGTTTAGATGCATTGACCATGTTCATGTTTATGATACTTCTTCAAAGTTTTTACTATGTTTAGCTTGGTCATGCATATTATGTCTTTGATTATATCACTTTATGATCATGTCTCATGTTTTATTGCATTCCCCTCGTACTTAGTACATTCCATGTACTAATTCATACCTACATTGTTTTACTAATGTAGGGTGTGACATTTCCTCCCCTACCGTTCGTGTCTAGTGATTACATTAGAGACTTGAAGACTTGATGAGTACTCATACTCCGAGGATGATGTCACTTTTATTGATTTCATGTGTCTTTTATGTTTCATATATTGTACTTGGTGAACGGGTTACATCCCGACCACTCTCTTTTGATGTAATAGATGACTTGTCTAGTGTTTGATGTACTTACGCTTATGTCAAACTTCTTGCTTTTCTCTATTATGTTGTGTATATGTATGTCAAGCGGCTTGTGTAGGGCCTCTCGGGGTCTTCTACGTCATGTCACGTCTAAGGTGTGCTTTGGGTTGTGACACCTTGTTAGAAATCTTTGACACTCGATCTTAGGACATGTCATGCAACATTTCATATGGTCATTGGCTCTTATGATTCCTTTATGCCTCATCTTCCTACTTCAGCCCCTTGCCCCTTGTTCAACACATGCCGCCTGCATGAATGACATAAGTGCGGGTTGCTTGGCCCGCACTTCCTGGCCGACTTACTAGCCAATGTACACACTCATATTTTGAGGCATTACACATAGTGCTCATTGGTTCTTAACCTAAGTGTAAAATTAGTATGTGAGAGCCCTGAGTAGGCTTTGTTATCAAAGATTAAAAAAAGTATCTTGCTTTGATGGTTAATGTGCTTCTGATAAATGGTTATAGAACTTTCTGATTACCAAATTCATTCTTCTTTAGATATCCCTTTGTGTAATGTAAAACTTACTCAGTTGAATTTTGTCATTTCTATGTTAGATTCTTGTGGAGAAAAAACACAAGCTTTGCAAATCAAGACACTACATAGACTTTGATGTGTTTGTAGAAGTACATTCCATAAGTTACTTTAAAAGTGGTTAGTGTGTGATGCTTATGTAACTCATCTTTTTTTTGATGAATAATTACTCTCCCACTAATTCTTTCTTAAAATTAGTCATTTTTTGTTTGATAGACCACTTGAACATACTATTATGTTAAGCAAGAGAGGTCGTGAAGAAATTGGTAGAACTATCGGCCAAGAGGGGTATATTTTAGACTTGAATGAAGTTCTTTTGGAAATGGGTATGAAAAATAGGTTTAATTCGTTTGGGTTAAGATAGTTAAAGGATTGAACTTGGATTAAAATTGGATGATGATTTTTTTAAAAGGATAATTTGTACTGATTTGAGGTTTTCCATACAAAAAAGGGTATGTGGCAAGTTTATATACGACGGGGTATAAATGACTGCATACTATGAGCTTGTAAATTATTTATCTCGGTCTCTTTGCATATTTAATGGAATTATTTATCTACTTATCCTTCGTAAAATTGGTTTAACAACCACTTTCATGCTTTTTCTTGGTTTAACTTCAATAGTTGCAGGTCTAATTCCTTACAAAAAAATATGAGGTGAAAGTGAAAGTGTTTTCTAGTTCTTCGAAAATATTGATTTGCTTTTTTGGCCACTATTGTGATATCTAATCAACAAGCACTCTTATAAATTTTGTATCTATTATTTATTTAGCCTTATAAATTCTGTATCTATTATTTATTTGAGTTACACCTTTCGAAAGTAATCAGACATCATGATAACTTATTTTTGAGTGTTGATTGCTATTTTTTTTGTATTGAAATATTTATCGTCAGAAATTCTTTAATTTCTCTCCCGAAAGTAGAATTGGTGAAATAGAACAAATGATATGCTTGTAGTTATGTTGAGTTTGTAACTTGCATTTGGTGTGTAAGGACTCTGGATAATCAAATGGAGATCTAAGAGATAATTTGGATTATTCATTATTCTAAAAAAATAGACAATTTTAAAACATGTTGTGACCGAAATAACATAAAAAGACTGAATTTTTTAATTTCTTAATGATTTATTCCTTGCACAAACATTCAATAATTAACATAATAAGACTAGTATTAACATATTCATGGTCTTTTACTATCAGCTTGATATGAATTCATCTAATTTTGGACATCTGAAATGAGATTAACTTTGAAAGCTGAAATATACATTTATCACATTTCATGCTTAAGCAAGGGAGGAGGATAAAACTTGAGATCTTATTGCCTCAAGGTACGATAATTTATTTAATAGACTTGCTACTTTTTTATATTCTATTTCAATAAAAATTGTAGGACCATTTGATTTGGGAGGTGAAAAGTGAGGATAATACAAGTATAAAAATATTAGTCTGTGACCGCATTATTTATCTATTGCGCATGTACTCCTAAGTAGACAACTGAAAATCTAAGTTGCAACACATGTAGTCTTTCTACTATATATTCCTTGATAACTAATAGAAAAAAAATGAGTGATATTTTTTACTGTTTGTTGAATGAAGTATTGTTATTGAAGTTAATCTTATTGTGGTAATGATATTCAGTTGAGTATTAAGTAATACTAGTACTTTGTCACTTGGATTATATGTTTTACGGGTCTAATGTTTTATTAGAATATTATTAGTATAATTTACATAAATCTCATAGTGTAAAGACATAAATTACATCATATCCTCACTCTTTTCTATTTTACAAAAAACCCTTAAAATAGTAGCCATCCAGACACATAATTGGCTGTCCGGTTACATTATTTGTGATACATTTTATGTGTCTGTTGCGCTTCATGTAATATTAATGTAAAATTGATTTTATTTCTTCGATTCATGCAAAACTGATTGATATCAATCCATTTCAATATGTACTAGATTCAAAAAAAAATTAAAATTCAATTTTTCATTTTCTCCATCAATTCAAAATCATGAAAAACTCCAAATTTGAAATCTAACTCGTTGTTGTTATCATCCTCTGTTTTTTCTTGGGATCTGAGTTGTTTCCCTCGCCAATCTTGGAATCATCACCCTTTTCTGTCTGTGCTGTAAAAGTTGGTTTATCTTGATTATGTGGAGCCCTGTCCATCGAAAAACCTTTCTCTGATACAACACAAACCTGTCGATCTTGTTGTGAAATTTCGAAATCTGAATAAGTGAGGTGAGATATGAACGATACAAAAGTGATGGAATTATTTTTCCTATTTGTAATGGTGAAATAAAAAATAGAGCACAACTTCAACTTCAAAGTAAAGAGAATTGATTTTAAAAAAAGGTATGGAATTAGTTGTTTTGTATTCTCAATTGTTATTTTTCAATTTTTGCTACATAAAATCGTGATACATTTCTATTTTCATAGTTATTCTGTGAGTTGGTTATTGATAAATTGGTATATAATTTTTTAATGTATCATGGTTATAGTTTTATTTTGTCGTTTTGATGTGAATATGTAAGTCATGAAACATAAGTAGTAAACAATGCGCTAGTATTGTAATTTTGTATTTATAGATTATGATGTGGTAATTATTTTGTACAACAGACAAGATGGGTGGATAGATACATGATTATGTTGATGTTACATCCGTCAAAATTATGTGTGTCGATGGTTCAGAAAAAAATATTGAAGCTCTTGATGTGGATATGTAAGCCATGATACATTAGTAGTAAACAATGAGCGTGTACTGCAATTTTGTGAGTTATGATTGGGCATTATTTTGTATTTGATTATATATGATACATGTAACAAAGGGATTAACAATTGAGATGTATCAAATACATTTGTATAACGAGCGTGTGTGTTAACTTATTTGTATAAAATGTATCAGGCTAAATATTGTGTATTTGGTAGACAATATTAATAATGTAACAATTAATATGTATAAAGTATTTTTTGTGATCAAGAAAATATGTGGAAGATACATTACTATGTATCAGTGTTGTAGCTTTTGTGAATTACTGAATGATGTGGTATTTCATATAATGTATCACTAAATTTTTAAATATTTGCAGGTTGTACTATCATTTGAAATTATTTTTTCAGTTTATGAAAGATTGAAGAAGATACATTATTTGCCTTGAGTGAAATTTTTTTGTATATGATTATATATGATACATGCTACAAAGGGATTAACAATTGAGATGTATCATATACATTTGTATGACGAGCGTGTGTGTATGACTAATTTTTATAAAATGTATCAGGCTAAATATTGTGTATCTGATAGACAATATAATAATAATGTAACAATTAAGTTGTATAAAGTACATTTTGTGATCAAGAAAATATGTGGATGATACATTACTCAGTATTGGAGATTTTGATCGTTTTTGTGAATCACTGAATGATGTGGTATTTCATATAATGTATCACTGACTTATTAAATATTTGCAGGTTGCACTATCATCTGAATTTTTTTTTTTTTAGTTTATAAATATTGGAGAAGATACATTATTTTCCTTGAATGAAAAATATATAATTGTGGGAGATTCAACTCGATGAGATATCATGTGCACACACAATTGTTGTTTTATAAAGCAAAAATGTTACAATTATAAGTATCGCTCTTCAATATAAAAATTTGTTCATTGTTGTGTCTAATAAACAACTTGTGACATGTTGTGTTTAATAAAATCAGATTTGAATGTATCACATACTAATAAAGAGTTTATGTGTATATGATACATAAGTGTGATAGATTTCAACTAGATGAGATAACTTGTGGACGTGTGGACAAGAAGGATATATTACTCATGATACATTAATATTCCTAAAATATTAGTAAATTGCTAAATATCAATTGCGGAAGATACATCATGAATATCTCGATTTTGTTGAGACACTTAGGATTTTGAAAAAAAGTGTATCTGTATTAGTTGAAGTTTTGACTTCTTCCAATGGTGAGTAAATTACATCAACGTGCTGCACATGAATCATAAAAATCGAAATATAATATTTAAAAAAGATAAATATCATAATTTGATACGTAATGAAGTAGTCAACATTGCCACTAACATGTATCATATACCTATTGTTGGATTTGATGCACATGCTCCAGTTATAGAGCATTATGATTTATGTATCAAGATTATTATTGGGTAATATGTATATTTACATTGCATTCTAAGTTGGATAAGACTGAACAAATATTAAATAATGCAAATACATAACACACAACTGATTAGTTACTGTATATATAGCCTTTTAAATTTGAATAAGATTGATGATACATTAAAGAACTTGATACATGTAAATGGTACATTAGGTAGTGTTTATGTATAAAGTACATTTATATTTAACATGACAAAACTAATCGAAGATTCAACAATATAAGGGTTATGTATCAACACCTTAAATATGAATATGATACGTTGCGTAAAACAAAGGCCACTGTAGTAGTGATGTATTAGATTAGGGATGACACTAATAAAGGCTAATTTAAGAAATAAAATAAACGAGATAGATTGAAAATCTGTATTTTTGATAGTGATGATCATGTAATGGTAGATCCAACTTTCTCTCTTTTTTGGGCATTTTTTCAATAGTAGATTTAGAACTCGAGTATGTGTCCTTCCTGGACTTCTCCGCTTTCAAATTCTTCATGATTAATGGGTCTTATTGTCGTTTCGATCTAACTTCATAAAAGTTTTCATCCTTAGTATCAAATACACAAGGTGCATGTTTTATGTAGAACTAAACCTCAAAGAGTGAGTTGGAATTTGGTTGATCACATATTTCAAATACTGTATTGAACAAAAAATGACAAACTGTTAAACATGATACAAAAATAACAATCTGTTAAAAATGATACAATAATAGCAAACAGTAACACATGATATGAAAATAACAAAAGTAACACATTATACAAAAATTTCCCAACAGTTAAATATGATACAAAAATTTCCCAACAGTTGAACACGAAACAAACATTCCCCAACACTTAAACATGATATAAACAATGACCAACAGTTAAATTAATTACTTGCAATGTATCTTATGTGTGTATCTAATACACTTTCATAAATTTTTGAGAGGCCGTGTATGGGTAATCAAGTTCTGAAGCAATGCCGCCATGATTGAATCGAGATAACTCACTTATGGATCTCGATCCAAAGCCCTTACCAGAGACATCAACAACTCAATCTTTTTCTACCTTTTTTGAGCATTTTTCGAAAGTCGATTTCAAAATCTTCGTCGTCAGAATTAAGAACACGGCCTACATTAGATGAAAAATAAAATGAATAAGAACTATATTGACAAATTTTAAAAAATGAATAAAAAAGAAGATGAAATAGAGAAATCGATGAAAAAACGACGAACAACAAAAGTGAAGAGGATGAACTACCTATTGAAAATATTTTAAATTGATTGACTGGAGAGAGGAACCTTTTGAAATTCAAATTAGGATGAAATAGATAACTGATCAGATTATGGGAGTGAAAATAGGGAGAGATTGAAGGAGTGAATATAGGAGTGGGGATGTGGGTTTTGAGTGGAGAGGAATAATGTGTCCGGATAGTTGAGCTTAGGATGAAGAATATGGTAAATAATGTTGTGTATATAGATAATTTTTTCCATATTATTATGGAATTTTTTTACATAAACAACGTAAATTACACTCATAATTACCACTTATAGTAGTAGAATATGTTTTATCATCTATAATTCTATATCATAACTTTTTTAGTATTCTCTTGTAACATCCGGCAATTTTGGAATAGCTATGAAGAAGCTTAGAATTGGAAATAGTTATTTTTGGAAAGAATTTAAAATCTGGAAATTTTAGTCAAGTATGGGAAAAAAAGTGAGTTTTTGGCCAACTTTGAACAGTCATATTTCCTAGCTCAGAATGAGTTAGGTGTAGTTACAGTTATGTTTGCGAAGCTCGTGGAATGATCTTTCCAACGCCGCTGAGTTTGCTCGATTCTGAGTTCGTATGAGTGAGTTATACCCTTTGGAAGTTGCGCTGTTGGCACAGGGCAGTTCACCCGAAATTGTAAGGGTATTTTGGTCTTTTCCCTAACCAATTCTTTTGGTTATATTAGGGATTTAGACTGATTTTTAGATCAGTTTTTTCCCTTTTTAAAAGAGTGGGAGTGAGGGTTTGTGAGTGAAGAGGAGAAGAAGAGGAGAAAGAGAAGAACAAGCAAGGAGATCGTCGTGGTATCATCGGGGGTGAACCCTATTAAGGTATCTGAGTTCATAGTATTAGGTTGGTTCTTTCCCCCACACGCCAAACTCGTTTAATATCGAGAAAAGATTGATTATGTTTGTTGAAGTTGTTGGTTGTATTTGTTAAAGTTGTTGGTTGTGATTGTGTTGAAGTTCTTGTTGATTTGGGACATGTTTCCGGTTCTGTTTGTGAGTTGAAATCTATTGTATGTTGAGGGGTTTATAATTCTAAGTGTTTGGGGCTGGATCCATTGAAGTTAAGGAAGTTTAGAGTTGGAAAAATGAAGGAGAAGAATCGGATTTTTTGGGGGAAAAGGCTGGGGCGTCGCGCCAGCCAGCACGCCCCAACAGGGGTTCTGAAGTTTCCCCCTTGGGGTGGCACGTCTCTCAGAGTTCCCAGCAGGCTCCTCTGAAGTCTGAAGGCTAGCGGCCCGCGCCTCTTAGAGCGCCAAGGACGCCAAGTCTTCCCATTCATTCCCTACTTTTTCATACATGTTCCTTGGTAATGTACCTATGTTTTATAGTTGTTTTCAACACTCCAAGGTACGTCTAAACGTCAAGAACTCATCCATAAACATGAGATCATTACTCTTGAATCCATAATCCAATTGAAGGCGAGTTAGGATCAAAGTCAAGTGAAGTTAGAGTCAAGCTAAGAAGTTAAGCAAGTCAAAGCAAGTCTTTAAAGTTTTTTCACGAGTCTTTATTGAACGTTTTAACTTCATTTTAAGGCCCAAGTTCCAAGTTAAGTAAAGAGTATAGAGTTCCAAGTTAAGTAAAGAGTATAGGGTTTCAAGTTAAGTAAAGAGTATAGAGTTTCAAGTTAAGTAAATAGCATAGAGTTTCAAGTTAAGTAAAGAGTATAGAGTCAAGTTCATTTTCTCAAAAGTTATTAGGGAACTAAGTATTCCCAAAGAAGTTTATAAATGTTTTCAGATTTAAGACGAGAGGAAATTGAGGTTTCCAAAAGAGTTTTGAGAAGTTTGAGTACTATCTCTTTTTGAGAAAAGATGAGTTTTGCGAAAGAGTTTCTAAAACATGATTAGTATGACAAATCGAGTATGTCATCAATGTTTAAACAGTATGATCTCTAGATATACCATCAATGTTTAAGCAGTATGAATATCCCGAGTCATCAATGATCATATTAAAATATGATTTTGAGATGTTCTTTTTAGAAGGAGTTTTCAAGAGCCTTTGGGCCAAGTTTTGAGTAATTATCTCAACTAAAGCAAGATGTGTTTACAACACTAATGAGCTAAAGTATTTTTGGGAGTAGTCTTAAGCACCGAATTGGGGACACGAGTTCATATTAACTCAATTCTCCATAAGAACCATGTAGCCAAACATGAGATTTGACGAGTCATACTTTTTAGATGATCACGTAAAGTTAAGCTAGTAGATCCACAAAGTTAAAGTGTCCTATATGACGGCAAAGTATTGGACAGTTATGGTAGCGTGGACAAGACGCTGTATCACCACTTAGACATGTAGTGGTGGCTGTCGGTTAGAGAACTCCCACAGTAGAAATTGCATGGTTCCTCGAGGGGTTCTGCTTAGTATGGATAGGGGTATGAGACTTCATTCATGCATTGCACAGGTAGACTTTGAGAGAAAGTATGGTATTTTCATGATATTATAAATATGATTTTTACGTCATGTTTTAAATAGTTTTACATGCTTTATACATTGCATGTGTCTTATTGCCTTATATTGAGTTCAGTTATTCATGAGTTGAACAGAGCCAAGGTAAGTTCTCTTTTGTATCCCTTTCAAGCTTAAGTTGTTGTTTAGCTGTCCAGCTCGCATACTTGTACATTCCATGTACTGATGTCAGTTGGCCTGCATCTTATTATGATGCAAACGCAGGTACCCAGGATCAGCATCCAGCAAGCTGTTGATCCAGTTGAGCACTCCAGAGTCAGTGGTGAGCCCCTTTGCATTACGAAGGACTCAGTTATTTTTTCTCTCTTAGTTTTGCTTTATTAGGATGTTGTGGGGTCTGTCCCAACATCCATCTTAGTGTTATAGAGGCTTCATAGACAGTTAGTCAGTTAGTTTTGAGTCTCTCATCTATGTATATATGTAAATATTCTATTTTGAGACTCGAGTTGCCTTTTTTGCCAGATTTTATCAGTTAGGTTGTTTTATGACCTTTCGTTGCACTGAGTTATTCTGTTGAGTTAGGTTTCCGCTGAGTTAAGAAAGCCAGGCCAAGGGTTTGCTTGGGGGCCAGCAATAGTCTTCTAGTGCCGGTCCCGCCCAGGGTGTAGGCTCGGGGAGTGACAAACTTGGTTTCAGAGCACAGAGTTCAAGAGTCCTAGGGAGTTTATGAAGTCGTGTCTGTAGAGTTAGAGTCCTAGTTATCGGTGTGAAGCGCGCCACATCTATAATTAGGAGGCTGTAAAATTTAGGAACTATCTCACTTCTTTTACACTCATCTCGTGCGTTAGAGTTTATCTCTAAAGAGTTTCTTTCTAATTCGTGCTTGCGCGTGTTTCAGAGGATCATGCCTCCACGAAGACCAGTCATAGTTCGTCCAGCTATGAGGAGTATTTAGGAACAAGAGTTACCGAATGCCCTAGAAGTGCAAACCCAAGAAGAGATCAAATATGTTGATTTTCGCGAAGCTATCCGGATGTTAAGTCAAGTTGCAACCTTCCATGTTGGGCAGAGAGATAATCGACACGAACTGGTTGATACTTCAAGGTTCCGTGAACTCTTAAGGATGAACCCACCAAGCTTCACAGGTTCAAGTATTAGTGAGAATCCGAAGAACTTCATTGAGGAGCTTAAAAGGGTATTTGATGTGATGCATGTTGTTGAGTCGGAGAGGGTGGAGCTAGTTGCATACCAATTGAAGGGTGTCGCTAGAATCTGGTTTGACCAATGGAAAAGGAATAGGGCTGAGGATGCGCCAGTAGTGAGTTGGGTTGTGTTTGAGAGTGCTCTCATGGGGCGTTTCTTTTCTCGTGAGTTGCGAGAGGCAAAGATAAAAGAGTTTCTCACCCTTAATCTGGAGTCTATGAGTGTTCATGAGTACAGTCTGAAGTTCACACAACTTTCCCGCTATGCTCCGGAGATGGTTGCGGACATGAGGAGTAGAATGAGTTTATATGTTTATGGGTTATCTCGTCAGTCAAGCAAGGAAGGAAAGGCTGCTATGCTGATAGAGGATATTGACCTAGCAAGATTTATGATCCATTTACAACAAGTTGAGGAGGATAAGCTGAAGGATAGATAAGAGTTTAAGGATAAGAGGGCTAAGATAGTAGGGGACTAGTTCAGGCAGCAAAAGAATGATGCCAATCAGTCATCCCTCCCACAGAAATAGAAAGGACCTGCTTCACCATCTTCTAGTGCACTTGCAACTGAGAACAAAGATGGGTACAATAGAAATTCATATAGTTTCAAGGCTAGACTTGCCTATCCTCAAGGCAGTATGGTACCAAGGGGTAGTAAGGCTCCTGCATGTTATAGGTGTGGTAGAACCCACCCAGGTAAGTGTCGTGATGGCCAGATAGGTTGTTTTAAGTGTGGACAAGAGGGTCACTTCATGAAGGAGTGCCCTAAGAATAGGCAAGGTAGTGGAAGTCTGAGCAATAGGGCCCAAGCTTCATCAGTTGCTCCCCCAGATAGGATGGTACCTAGAGGAGCTACTTCTAGTACTGGAGGAGGAGCAAACCACCTCTATGCAATCACCAGTCGCCAAGAGCAAGAGGATTCATCGGATGTTGTCACATTATGATTCGAGTCTTTGACTTTGCTGTTTCTGCTTTGCTAGACCACAGAGCGAGTTTATCTTTTGAAATTCCTTATGTTGCTATGAACTTTGATGTTATACCTGAGCAACCTAGTGAGCCAGTCATAGAGTGGAGTAGTAGTTCAGCAGTGCCTAAGGGTCGTTTCATTTTCGTACCTCAATGTGAGAAAGTTAGTTTCGAAGGGTTGTATCTATCACTTAGTTCGAGTTAATGACTCTACTATTAAGATACATCATTTTCAATCAGTTCCTATAGTAAGAGAGTTTCCAGAAGTTTTTCCTAATGATCTACCCGTAATTCCTCCTAAGAGAGAAATAGACTTTGGTAAGACATCATTCTAGAAACTTGTCCTATATATTTTCGCCTTATAGAATGGCACCAGCAGAGTTGAAAGAGTAGTTAAAATGATCTGTTAGATAAGGGTTTTATTTGACCAGGTTGACTCGGAGAACAACAAAATTTCAACGGTCTGAAGCTTGTGAGGAAAACTTTCAGGAATGGAAAGAGGAGTTGACTACCGCCTAGTTATGATATTTGGTTCTTGAGTACATACTGAGTATCTGAACCTAAAATGGATTTGAGAATAATAGTCGAGTTTAGGCGAATCGGGTGTAATGTGATGAGCTAGAGTTGGCTGCTGTAGTATTCGCTTGGAAGATATGGCGTCAATGTTGTATGATGTTCATGTGGGTGTGTTCACTTAGAATGAGCTTAATCTCAAACAGAGAGAGAGAGAGTGGTTAAGGTACTCAAGAATGATGACATGAGTTTTCCTTATCACCCTGGTAAGGCATATGTTATTGATGATTCCTTAAGCAAGTTGTCTATGGGTAGCACCGCCCATATTGAAGAAGGAAAGAGAGAGCTAGCAAAAGATGTGCACAAACTAGCATGCCTGGGAGTCAGACTTTTGGATTTCCATAAGGAGGAATAGTGATGATGAATGGGTATGACCCATCATTAGTGCCAGAAGTAAAAGGTGAGAAAGACCCAGACCCTATCTTGCTGGAATTACAGGCAAAATGTTCATAAGCAGTGATGGCTTTTGAACAAGAGGGAGCTGGTGTTTTGATGTATCAAGGTGGATTGTGGAATTGATTTCAAGGATAATTGAGATGATTACCTTTACATGGAGTTGCTTACAACAATAGTTACCATTATACAATCCAAATGGCTCGTTATAAAGATCTTTATGGGTGGACATGTAGATCTATTTTTTGGATGGTTTGAAGTTGGTGAAGCAAGGTTGATAGATCCAGAGTTAGTTCATCAAGCTATGGAGAAGGTGAAAGTGATTCAACAGAGGTTAAAAAAAATGGCACAGAGTCATCAAAAATCCTACACTGATCTTAGGAGAAGGGCGTTAGAGTTTGAAGTAGAGGATTGGGTATGTTTGAAAGTTTCAACCATGAAACGAGTCATGAGGAGATTCCTGTTCAGATTTTAGACCGCCAAGTTTGCAAGTTGATAACGAAGGATGTGGCATCAGTCAAGGTCCTTTGGAGAACCAATTTGTTGAAGAAGAGATATCCATATCTCTTCGAATCCGGAGGAAATGTANCCGCCAAGTTTGCAAGTTGAGAACGAAGGATGTGGCATCAGTCAAGGTCCTTTGGAGAACCAATTTGTTGAAGAAGAGATATCCATATCTCTTCGAATCCGGAGGAAATGTAGATCAAGGTACTAATTTCCTTCTTAGTGTTCTTTAAGTTATAGTGAGCATGTTGTTGTTGTTTGCATGGTTGGTTGTTGGGTGTTTGAGTTGATGTTACACCTTAGCTAGTAAGAGTAATCTCATTCGAGGACGAATGTTCCCTAGGGGGAGATATTGTAACATCCGGCAATTTTGGAATAGCTATGAAGAAGCTTAGCATTGGAAATAGTTATTTTTGGAAAGAATTTAAAATCTGCAAATTTTAGTCAAGTATGGGAAAAAAAGTGAGTTTTTGGCCAACTTTGAACAGTCATAATTCCTAGCTCAGGATGATTTAGATGTAGTTACAGTTATGTATGCGAAGCTCGTGGAATGATCTTTCCAACGCCGCTGAGTTTGCTCGATTCCGAGTTCATATGAGTAGTTATGCCCTTTGGAAGTTGCGTTGTTGGCACAGGGCAGTTCACCCGAAATTGTAGGGGTATTTTGGTCTTTTCCCTAACCAATTCTTTTGGTTATATTAGGGATTTAGACTGATGTTTTGATAAGTTTTTTCCCTTTTTAAAAGAGTGAGAGTGAGGGTTTGTGAGTGAAGATGAGAAGAAGAGGAGAAAGAGGAGAAAGAGAAGAACAAGCAAGGAGATCGTCGTGGTATCGTCGGGGGTGATCCCTATTAAGGTATGTGAGTTCATAGTGTTGGGTTGGCTCTTTCCCCCACACGCCAAACTCGTTTAATTTCGAGAAAAGATTGATTATGTTTGTTGAAGTTGTTGGTTGTATTTGTTAAAGTTGTTGGTTGTGATTATGTTGAAGTTCTTGTTGATTTGGGACATGTTTCCGGTTCTGTTTGTGAGTTGAAATCTATTGTATGTTGAGGGGTTTATGATTCTAAGTGTTTGGGGCTGGATCCATTGAAGTTAAGGAGGTTTATAGTTGTAAAAATGAAGGAGAAGAGTCGGATTTTTTGGGGGAAAAGGCTAGGGCATCGCGCCAGCCAGCGCGCCCCAACAGGGGTTCTGAAGTTTCCCCCTTGGGGTGGCACGTCTGTCAGAGTGCCCAGTAGGCTCCTCTGAAGTCTGAAGGTTGGCGCCCCGCGCCTCTCAGAGCGCCAAAGACGCCAAGTCTTCCCATTCATTCCCTACTTTTTCATACATGTTCCTTGGTAATGTACCTACGTTTTATAGTTGTTTTCAACACTACAATGTACGTCTAAACGTCAAGAACTCATCCATAAACATGAGATCATTACCCTTGAATCCACAATCCAATTGAAGGTGAGTTAGGATCAAAGTCAAGTGAAGTTAGAGTCAAGCTTAGAAGTTAAGCAAGTCAAAGCAAGTCTTTAAAGTTTTTTCACGAGTTTTTATTGAATGTTTTAACTTCATTTTAAGGCCCAAGTTCCAAGTTAAGTAAAGAGTATAGAGTTCCAAGTTAAGTAAAGAGTATAGAGTCAAGTTCATTTTCTCAAAAGTTATTAGGAAACTAAGTATTCCCAAAGAAGTTTATAAATGTTTTCACATTTAAGACAAGAGGAAACTGGGATTTCCAAAAGAGTTTTGAGAAGTTTGAGTACTATCTCTTTTTGAGAAAAGATGAGTTTTGCGAAAGAGTTTCTAAAACATGATTAGTATGACAAATCGAGTATGTCATCAATGTTTAAACAGTATGGTCTCTAGATATACCATCAATGTTTAAGCAGTATGAATATCCCAAGTCATCAATGATCATATTAAAATATGGTTTTGAGATGTTCTTTTTAGAAGGAGTTTTCAAGAGCCTTTGGGCCAAGTTTTGAGTAATTATCTCAACTAAAGCAAGATGTGTTTACAACACTAATGAGCTAAAGTATTTTTTGGAGTAGTCTTGAGCACCGAATTGGGGACACGAGTTCATAGTAACTCAACTCTCCATAAGAACCATGTAGCCAAACATGGGATTTGACGGGTTATACTTTTTAGATGATCACGTAAAGTTAAGGTAGTGGATCCACAAAGTTAAAGTGTCCTATTTGACGGCAAAGTATTGGATAGTTCTGGTAGCGTGGACAAGACGCTGTATCACCACTTAGACATATAGTGGTGGTTGTCGGTTAGAGAACTCCCACAGTAGAAATTCCATGGTTCCTCGAGGGGTTCTGCTTAGTATGGATGGGGGTATGAGACTTCATTCATGCATTGCACAGGTAGACTTTGAGAGGAAGCATGGTATTTTCATGCTATTATAAATATAATTTTTACGTCATGTTTTAAATAGTTTTACAAGCTTTATATATTGCATGTGCCTTATTGCCTCATATTGAGTTTAGTTATTCGTGAGTTGAACAGAGCCAAGGTAAGTTCTCTTTTGTATCCCTTTCAAGCTTAAGTTGTTGTTTAGCTGTCCAGCTCACATACTTGTACATTCCATGTACTGATGCCAGTTGGCCTGCATCTTGTTATGATGCAGACGTAGGTACGCAGGATCAGCGTCCAACACGCCGTTGATCCAATTGAGCATGCCAGAGTCAGTGGTGAGCCTCTTTGCATTCCGGAGGACTCAGTTATTTTGTTCTCTTAGTTTTGCTTTATTAGGATGTTGTGGGGTCTGTCCCAACATTCTTCTCAGTGTTATAGAGGCTTAATAGATAGTCAGTCAATTAGTTTTGAGTCTCTCATCTATGTATTTATGTAAATATTCTATTTTGAGACTCGAGTTGCCTTTTTGGTCAGATTTTATCAGTTAGGTTATTTTATGACCTTTCATTGCATTGAGTTATTCTGTTGAGTTAGGTTTCCACTGAGTTAAGAAAGCCATTTTTTTTGTTCTCTCTCTTTGAGTTTTTTTAACTTTCCTTATTTAAGACTTGATTTTGGATAAAATATTACTACTAACAATTGAGTATATCTTTGAAACTTATATCTTAATATTTAAGAATGTTTGGTGAAGACTAATATTTATTTTCTTTGAAGCTATGAAGATTTAAAAATATGAAAATTGTTTTTTTTTTTTGGACATCATTAATAAAAGAAATGTATTTGAACGACAATTGGAATACATTTTGAATTCAATATATTATACATATTAAAGACACATTTTGATGGACGTGGTGAATATATAAGTAATATATTTTTGATAAAATAATATATTCTAACTTCGTTAATAGAGAAAAAATAAAAAAATAATTGTAATACATTTTGAATTGAATATATGTGTTTCATTGTGCGTGGTGAACGTATAATTGATAAATTTTATATACTGATATATTATAAATAGTATATGTGAATTTCAAACATTTCAGTACTATTTAAATTAGTTTACATTGTTAGAAATGTATTATATTTATTTTGTAAAAATAACTATTAAAGTCATAACAATGTATAATTGAATTCGAATTGTATTACAACTATCATTCATATTTGACAAATTTTTAATGACTTTTCAAAGCTTCACTTCTTTTTCTTCGGAAAATCACCATCCGACCAGCGTCAGACTATTTTTTTCATAGAAACCGAAATAGATTTCACTATTCAAGGTACAATTTTGACCGGAAGAAAATTGACATTATCTTCAATGTTCGGGAACATAAAAATATATCTCTTGCAAATTAAGTTAATTTAATACATCAATGCAAGAGTAGTTTGTGGACTATAAATAGGGAAAATTGTATGAAATTGCAAACTATTAATTCAAATTAAATGTTATAGCCATAGTTTATTTTCATTGCAATTCGCAACAAACATCCCTTTTTTGTCATCTGATTCGGTATACAATTAGCCATTTTCGATATACAATTAACCATTTTATACATTTCGGTATAAAATGTATAAAATGTGTTTGTGTTTGTATAAAGCGAGAGAAAAGTGTATATACAAATACAAATACATATATTTTCGTTCTATATACTTATAATTATACAAATACAGATCGTATTATACAAATTACAATGTATAAATGAATTTATACAAAACTGAACAATTTGTATAAAATTGAATGTTTGTAGCGAATTATACAAATCAAAAGCTCCATAGCAAACATAAAATTTGTTATGGAGCGCAATTATGCAAACTATAGCTATAACATACAAATATGATTTTTATGTTTGCTATATGTGAAAGTTACTCTAAATATATATGGGGTAGCAACCAAATGAGAGGAGAATCCAGAAAAGAAAATACAATATTTACCTGCTAGTTTAAGTGTCACTAAATCAATCAAATTCCTTAGCTTCTTATGCTGCCTTTTCCTCTCATAGTTTCTTCAAAGAGGGGGTGGTCTAGGGAGAGAGACGAGGAGAGTAATTGGATGATTTTAGCTATTCAAGGTAAGTAAATGTTCAAAATAATAATTTGAAAAATACCCCAAAAATGGAGTAAATATAATTAACTTAAAATATTTCATTCATGTAAAAATTCCTATTATTTTTAACCGATCTAAGTGTCAACAATGAAATGGTCAGGGTTTAGAAGAATTATTCTTTTTAAGTTCATTGCATTTTGCTTAGATAAGTGAGTTAACTAGCTTGACTACTTTTTAATTGTTACACCCTCAAAATTTCTAAGCTAAGATCCGAACTATTATTTGTAATCATATAGACTCGTACCAAATAATTCATAATTGTTCATGGGCATTAAAGTTCTTTACGAAGTGTAGGAAGTGTGTCGGAAGTGATTTCGGGTCATTAGGGACCTCTAGCACTAAGTCGAGTTCAAAACCTTTCTTACTCGCAAAGTTTTTCTATGAAATCATGTAAGGGTCAATTTCAAGCGAGCATATCTCTTAGAATAAAGAGTTAGGTGACTCACTACCTACCAAACTAAAGCTATGAGTCTTCTTTCCAAAGCCACCAAGGTTGTGTCAATCGAAGTTCAAAGTAAAATGTTATGACAGTTTTACCAGAGACACTCCATCAGAGATTTCAGGTGCTAAATTTTACGGGTCCAAACTACGGGCCATAGATGCATCTACGGACCGTAGATTGGGCTCATGGAATGGGTTCAAAGAGCTGATTTTTTCCTAAATTCTATGGATCCAATCCACAAGCCATGAATCATTTTAGAGACCGTAAAAGGGTCTGTAGACCATATATATCACCCATGTATTATGTATATTGACGGTATATAAAAAAATTCAAATTTCATAAAAACACTATTTTGAGTTTCTTTTCTCACTTTTAACCCCTTAATCGATTCTCACAACCCCCAAAACTCTCTTCAACTCTACTAAGTTTTAGTATGTATTTTTCATGATCTTACAATCTAAATTCTTGAAATTCTACAAGATTCTACATCAAATCACCCTTATATCTCTACTGAAATCAAGAAATCAATTCTAGGGTTCAAGACTTGATTTTTGAGCAAGTTATTCAAGAATTCTTCCTTCCAAATCAAGGTAATCATACTCTCTAAATTTCCTAATGATTCTAAGATACGATTATGTATCCTAAGCAAAAACCTTCTATCAAAACATAGGAATTTCAAGAAAACTAATTCAAGAATTTCAAGAAAGGGTTTCTTGATCATTCTTCTTCAAATTAGGGTATGGACCATTTAAGGTATGTAAAGCTATCATAGTGAGGAATTAAGTCCTTTCTCACGCTTTACATCTACAATTTAGCTAGTAAGATCAAAACTACTTCTTATCTTAAACTTTAAGTGCATTAATTCAAGAATGAGTTCAAGAAAACACATCTTTATGAATTTTCCTTATACTTTTTTTTTTAAAAGATTATGTTATAAATAAAGTGTAGTCACTTGAAAGATTCATTACAAAAAAGTATAGCTTTCCATTTTAGGCAGATATGTTTTTCAAGAAAAATGTCTTTGATCATGAAAACTTAGAATATTAGTATGTTACAGATAGTTGTGAGCTTAGTCTCACCAGTAGTACGATTTTACAGATTTGAGCAAAGACTCACAATATAATTTCAATTATAGTTTTCATGATATGTTATGAGTATATATAGATTGTTTTGATATGATTATTTAGTATGGAAAGGACACAAAGTTAGAAAATATGAGTCTCATAACTACATGCTACCGTTGGATTTGAGTATACCACTTTGTCAGTCAACTCCTTTAGCTCTTTGAGGCTCAGTTAGTGGATCCACATTAGATAGATAGGTTTTATACCTTGACAAAGTATAAGACATCCTCCCATCTGGGTTAGCTGTTGGACATCATGAGCTCATATGATCTATGTGGATTGTAAGAAACTCCATAAGAAAAGTAAAGTTATATTATTTTCAGTATTTGCTATTATTACAAATATTCAATTTTAAAATTTTATTTTTAAAGCACACATGCATGTTTTACTATTTAGTTACTTAGTTCAGCTCAATATAATCAATTTTAGACAATTGTTACGCTTATCTATTTAACATATCGTACATTCCATGTAGTGACACTATTAGACACTATATCATTTTATGATACATATTCATGTACTCACGACAGTAGGCACATCATTAGGACCACTTTCACAAAACTTTGGTGAGACCTCCTTACTTTCGTAGAGCTCCAATTTATCATAAGTATTAGTAGTTAGTTATGTTGTTAGTAGAGTATTCAGGTTGCCCAGGATCTTGTAACACCTCAGATTTGAAAAAGAAGGAAAATAAATTTTTTGGGTTGCAGGCTGTGTCTACGATTTCCATCTATGGACCGTACAAGCTTTTAAGGGCAATAGATGGTAACCGTAGGAAAATGGAAAAATATTTTTTTTAAAACCAGTCCCAGTACCACTATTACGGTTCACCAAGATGGTCTGTCATCCTATGTACGAGGCATAGATAGATTTCGTAGGTGAGTCCCACACTTGGTGAATTTTTGAAGGTCAAAGTTGGTTTTGACTGTTGGTGTCTACAGACTATAGGAATACCTACGAGCCGTAAAAATGTTTCGTTAAAAGAATGTAAAATCATGGTCCCAGTACTTGGTCTGCGGCTGAATAGTACATACCATTATTTTTAGAGGATTTTGAGTCTTTTTCCTAATTGTTTTAATCCAATACTATGTCATTTTACCTTCTATCCTAAGCCATATATAAAGCTTTTAATCCCCAAACTATCCATTTTCAATTTATTCTCCTAAATCCCTAAACCTAACCAAAATCATCTTCCCTGAAATTCTCTCAAGGCTAAGGAAGAAGAAGAAGAGTTAAGGTTCCACTCATGTCTTCAATCCTCCATTCTTTTTGGGCTTTTAGCATCAAGGTATATGGGTATTCACCCATGGAGACCTTTCCTCCATGGGGTCCCCAAGGTTTCTAATTTCTCCTTTCAACTTCAATTGATACAAGTTAGGGTTTTCAATTCAATTTTCATGGGTTTTACTATGTTATGATTTATTTTTGTTGATTAAGTCTCTTAATGCATGATTTGGTGTTAATACATAATAATATGTTGAAATTATGTTTACCCGTGTATGATCCATGATTTTTTATTAAGAACTCATAATGAAGGTTATGAAGTATAAATTATGAATTTATGAAGGTATGCATGTTTTTATGAAATTGTTGTAAATGATTTGAGGATGCTTTGAAAGGAAAGTATCAATGCTATTGTGAAAGGATTTCTCACATGTTATTATGATCATAATTGTGAAAGGATTTCTCACATGTATTATGATCATAATTATGAAAGGTATTTCTCACATATGGATTTACATTGGTGAAATGTTTTCTCATCTATGTTGAATTATGTTTAAGGAGCTATTTTATGTTTTGATTTTTAAAGATGTGGATTTGTATTGATCATTGCCTTTTCTATGTTAAATTGATATTTGACTTGTTATCTATTCCGTTTGGACTTAGACTTAGCATCGAGAGAGCTTTGAGGTGGAGGCTCAATTAGGGTAGTCTCTAGTAGCAACCTCAAGTCCCAAACTACGTGCCCCGTATGATTGTCTTAAATGACCAAGCTAGTGGATCCACTTTAGCAAAATGATGATATGAATGGATTCTACCTTGGCAAGTAGATTCTTTTTTTTTCGATATGAGGGATATACCAGATTCCGTGATATAGCTCTCATGGTATTATTGTCGGTTAAAGCTAAGATCCCACAAAATGATTATGTTTTCTTAAAGCTTTTCTTATGCACTTTACTTCAAATGCATTGACTATATTCTATGATTTTCATGTTTTACTTCCTTATGTTTAACATATTCAAATATTGATCATGTCTACATTCTTTAAACCATTATACTATCATGTCCATGTTTATGCACATTGTCCCATACTTCGTACATTTTATTTACTAATGCATACTTGTGTCTACATTATCTCATGAATGTAGGGTCCGACGTTCCTACCTCGCACACTCATCGCTAGACATCAATTGGGTTCTTCAAGGAGATTGGTGAGTCCTTATGTTTCGAGGACCGAGACACCTTATAGATTTATGTCATTTCCCTTTTTCCAACTTTGTATTTGATGTAGGTTAAGTCCAATCACTTTCCTTATGATGTATCAGATGACTTTGAGACTTATGTTAGACTTCCACTTTGTCAAAATCTTTGATATATGAAATGCTATCTTTTAAAGTCGTTATTTCTATTATCTAGTATGACATATGCTAAGTGGCTTGTGTAGGGCTTCCATTAGGTTATATACGCCATGTTATGTCCAGGGGTATACTTTGGGTCGTGACAGGTCTTATCTCAATAACCTATCTTTAGTATGTTAGAGAATTCATAGATGAGTGAGTCGAGTTATAACTTTCAGCATTGTTTTACAAACATATATATTATTTAGATTTTCAAATATTTAAATAAAATATTCCACTTTGTTTCTAAAGTTTGGAAAAGGCTCAAATATGCCATTTAACTGTAACACCTCAGATTTGAAAAGGAAGGAAAATGCAAATTTTTAGTCGGTGTCTGTGTCTACGGGCACCATCTACAGACCATAGGTGCTCCTACGGATCGTAGATGGAAACTGTAGGTGGTGGGAAAAATAATTTTTAAATTTCAAGTTCCAGTACCATTTTTACAGTTCACAAGGACAGTTCGTCATCCCATATACGAGTCGTAGGTAGGTCTCGTAGGTGAGTCCCAGACTTAGTGAAATTTGGAGGGTCAAAGTTGGGTTCTACGGATGGCATGTACGGACAATAAGAAGACCAACGAACCATACATGGGATTCGTCAGAAGTGGGTGGATTTTAGGGTCCCAATAACCTATCTACGATTGACCAGTATGATCCATCGAGGGACTTAAGGACTGCAGGTTCAATCGTATATGGGGTCTGATAGTTTTTAAAGGGATTTTGGGTCTTTTCCTAATTTTTCTAACCCAATACTATGTTGTTTACCTTCTACCCTAGGCCCTATATAAACATTTTTAACCCCCAAATTACCAATTGAACTCATTCTCCTAAATTCCCAAAAAGTTGACCAAGTTCATCCTCCCAAATTCTCTAAAGTCCAAGAAAGAAGAAGAAGAGCTAGGGTTCCATTCAAATCTCTAAATCCTCCATTTTTCTGGGCTTTGGTATCAAGGTATGTGTGTATTCACCCATGGAATCCTTTCTTCCATGGGGCCCTAAAGATTTCAAGTTTCTAATTCAATTCTCAAATCATCAAATAAGGGTGGTTTCAATTCAAAGAATGTGGGTCCCTTCCAATTATGATTGATTATGATTAATTCAGTCTTCTAATGCATTATTTGATCTTAATATATGATATTTAGTTTATCACTTGCCCATGCTTAAATTATGCTTATCAACCACGATCTTATGATAAACCCATGAACTATGAATATATGAAGATATGCATGTTTTCATGAAGTTATTAAAAATGATTTAAGGTTGCTTTGAGAGTAAAGCATTGATGTTGTTGTTGTGTGAAAGGTTATTCTCACATGAAGGATTCATAGGGTTGAAAGGTTTTCTTAACTAAAGATTGAATCAAAATTTAGGATCTATTCTAAATGAACTCTATCTTGGATTGACTACGTAATTGTGTCTTTCCATGGATAACAAGATGAATATGATTAATGACTAGTCTGCGAGATTTATGCTTAGCACCGATATGAGTAGTGGCGCTTACACATGTCCCATAACTATGTGCCATAGGTTTCTCTTAGATAGACATAGCTAGTGGATCTAGTTTAGCTCAAGTTTACGATTCTTTTCGGTGTGGATAGACACCGGATTTCATATTATAGCTCACACGGTCTATGTTAGTTAATGGAAAACTTCCCACAATAATAAACTAAGGTTACTTTCTAAAAGTATCTCAAATATGTTTTAATGATATCTAGCTTGCATTGACCATGGTTACAACTTATGTTTTCTAACATGTCATTTTATGATTTAGCTTGGTCATTACATGTCATGTAAAGTCCTTTTTAGCATGATTTCATATCTCTGATGCATTGCTATCACACTTAGTACATTCCATGTACTAATGCATACTTGTGCCTACATTATTTCACTAATGTGGGGTCCGGCGATTCCATTTTGCAAACTCGTGGCTAGTTGATCCTCTTGAGCTTTGAAGATTGGTGAGTCCTCATGTTTTGAGGACCGAGACTCTTTATATATTTATGTCTTTTTGTTTCAAACTTGTATATGATGTATGGGTTACGTCCCAATTGTTGACACCCAATTTTGACCCTATGCAATTCGAGTTAACTATCGAGCTTCTTCAATTTCAAACAATTTGAAATAATCGTCTTTGAAAAATCCTAAAAATATATATTTTTAAATCTCTTTCTAATTAGTTTTGGTTAGTATATTTCAGAAATAATTATATAATTACATATTAGTTTATATAATTTTCACCTTTTATATAAGTATTTAATAAATAGCCTAAAAATAATGTTTAGCATAAGTACGCAATTATTTCTTCGAATTAGTGAATTTTATAATTTTGTATAATTAGTTCTCTATTTTAAGTAATGAATAAGTCTTGATAATTATTTTATCTTGTTTAAATTAAGAATCTCAAGTGATTAATCTATAATTATTCATCTTATTTTAATTTTGGCCGAATTAGTTATTTGACTCAATTTGGCTATATCTAAGTTTAATTCGGTTAGAATAGTAATTAAAGTGGTCAAACTATAAATAAAAAAGGGCCATCCTTTTGTTCGTAAAACCTGTACACATATACATATATTTACATACACACACACATATGCATATATCCTATATTCCACACTCAAACGCTCTCTTTCTCCTTTCCCAATCCTCACGCGCACCTCTTCTCCCCTTTCTTCTTCCCAAAACGCTAAAGTCAAGCAAGAACCCTAATTTCTTCATCCGCCCATCACCCTTGTTAGTTCCTCTCCTTATTTTTCATATATTACAGATCTCGAAACAAGATTTGTTGACTTTGGTTGAGAGAAATCTCACCTAAATTTGATGCGGATCAAGAAATATCACATTGAATCCAGATTTTTCGGGTAGGTTCTCATCTTGCTTGTTTTTCCTTCCATTCTCTCCAATCAATCTCTTATCTCCCCTCAAACGGCTATTTGATTTCAAACCTTTATTTTTTGCTATAAATACATGGTATTAGTGCCATTTAGAGATACAAATAGAGAGTTAGGATTTGAAGGTGGGAGAATAGTATTCTTCAAAATCGAACCCATGAAGGTTTGAGCCTCTGATTTTTTATTTCTCTTTCAAGCTCTTTGGCTCATCTGTTGGTAGGTCAATGGTCGTAGGAACCTCTTCAGCTCGTTGTCTTAGTTCTCTGCCCTCCAAAAGGTAATACTTATTGCTCTCGAATCTATTTTGATTCCAAATGTAATGACTATTTGATTTTTTTATTTCTGTTTTAATTGTGTAAAGTATTGAGATGTTAAGTTTTAGAGCATTTGATTGATCAATGGTTAAGAATCAGTAATGCAATTGATTAACTAATTCAAATGTTCTTTCAGTTCAAACTTTGTGACTTCATTTAGTGTCGAGATGTTTCCTCTCTATTAAGTGCCTTATCTATTTCAAATTGTTTCCTCTGTTTAATCACACTATATTGTCAGTGGATCTTAGTTCAGTTTTGAGTTTTGATTCAACTACTTTTTACGATCTTTTCTTATTCAATTCTTGCATAAGGTTGAGTAGTATGATTTGGGCTTACTTAATGATAGTTTCACGATATTAAACATGATGCGATTTCATTTCTTTCTCAAGCTTTAGGTCAAATTAGAGTCATGGACAAAACTTCATTATTCAAAGTCATTTTTTACTCTTTTCTTGTTAGATTTTTGGAATATTTTGTTAACTAGATGATGTTATGGGTTTTCTCCCTCATCTTAGCGTTATTTCCATTTGTTATGAAGCGGCAGTGAATATGATTTAGAAACTCAATAACAGATAGAATATTTCCAGTTCTCGTTAAGTCGTTTTGTGTTTCTTTCGTCCCTTTGTTAATCCTCAACCTAATCTGCCTATTTGAACATTGTTGAACCTAATTTACCTATACCTTACTCTACTTTCAAGCACCACTCCCTTTGTTGTTTGATGTTGATCGTCATTATCTTTAAATAGGTGCAGAATCTCAGAATCAGTTAATTCGGTAGTAGTACTTTGTCTTATTTTTGCTTTCTGGAGTGAACATCCCCATTTCTCCATTCTCCGGTCTCATTATTCGCTCATTGCTTAGCATGACATGTTTGATCAAGTCTATGCCTTCATTTTGCCTACAAATTGTGTTTAAAAGTTGTTTACTACTTAGAGTTGATCTAGTGTCAAAATGTGGAGTTTTGTTATTTTCCAAATTTTAGCTTGTTTCAGTTCTTGTTTTTCTTTCAAGTTTACTGCCTACCTTACTTATTATGATTGTTTAGCCTTTAATTCTTTACATTAAGATCATAATTCTCATACTAGTTAATGTTCAGGTAATAAGACATGATGCATTGCGTCCTTTCTTTTAGCTGTTCTTACCTCCTACATTAAAGTAATGTTAATTTGAATAACTTTAACCCCTTTATTAGCATGATCCAAGTTCCCTGCATTATGTATGAGTTAGTTTATGCCTTTAAATTGATCATGAGTTGATAAACATTTAATAGTTAAAAGTGTTGTGGTATTTGATTGCTTAAGATTCTTTGAGGTACCCATCTATTAAAAATAGAATTGTTGGAGTAATTTCGTTCAATGTTGGTTGGGTGTGTTTATTTTATTTTTATACATACAAGTTGTGATACATACTCTAACTTCTTTAGTTGCTTTTATACAATATAGCATTATGATTCTTTTTTTTAAAACTAATTCGTGATTGCGGCATAACAGCTTAAGCTGTAGATTAGTTTCTTTGTTTGTTTTGATTGAATCATGAAATAACTTTAGTAATCAAGTTCATTTGCTAACAACAAAAAAATAGTTTAAGCTTACATGATTAGCACATCTTGATATACTCATTTAGCTGGTCGCATTTTAGATTGAAACATTTACATAGATCTGGGTCCTTAATTGATTATATTTGTTATTAAAATTATGGCACTGAATAACTATCAAATTTTATAGTAAGTTGATATGAATTATGAAGTCTTTTACTGATCTTTATTTCCTTTCCTTGCATGAACTTTCTCTTATGAGTCCACATGGACTCTTCCCTTGAATTTAAAGTTGGGTTGAGACCCAACATCACTATCGAGTCAATCTTGATGAAGTATAAGTCAGCTCTCGGAAGCTGAAAAATAAGGAAAAGTGAGTTGTTATACAATGATTGCAAGCTAATATACATGCGGAAGTGGGCCAAAAGGCCAAACATACATCAACAACAGCTCACTTCTTTTTTGGACAATAGTGAATTTAGGCCAAAAGGGCCTAGGTTCAGTTTCTCCTTCACTCTTAATTATTTAGTTGTGATTATTTATTATTTGTTGTTTATTAACTCTAACTTTAGAATTATTAATTCCCCAAAAGATAAACTATATTTTCTATGTTAGTTTATTTTAATAACATTTCATTTTTTTTATCAACTCTTATACTTTATTTGATAATTTTATTCAAAACTTTATTTATTCATCAATTAATTTAAAATAGTTTATCATGATTTAATTGACCAAATTGGTTTAAATTATTATTTCTAAAGTGATTCAAATAAATTCTTACATAATTTTTTTTTTAGTTTTAATTTTTTATCTCGTCTTTAAAATGTTAATCTTGAGGTCATTTTTTTAGTACTAATCTTAACCTATTTTTTTAGAACTTTTGATCACTTTCAAATAATTAAATTAGTTTCATTTTCCTAAAAAAAGCCCCAAAAAATCTTCTTTTATACACTTAATTATTTTTCTCAAAGATAGTCAAATATTTTTAGTCAAGTCATTGGATAATCGCATGTTAGCGGCTACTTTAACTGTTAATACCTTTTTAGAGCAGAAATAAGAACCTCTTACCCATTTTCTCTAAATTTTTAAAGGTTTATCTGTTAAGGCCTTTTTAAATTAAGTTCTCTTAATTTCTTAAAAAAATTACGTGGTGACTCTTTTCTAAATATTTTTCTTAATTTGTTTTATACTTAGAACATTTCAAAAAGTAAAATTTTCTAAAGGATAGTAAAATTACGGCATAACAGAAATGGCGACTCTGCTGGGAAATTCATTAGGTTCTAACCATAATGACTTGACTATTTTTTGACTAATTGTTGATAATTGTGCCTTCTCAATAACTTACTCGTTAAATTGCTATAAATTGTCATTGCATTTAAGACATTTTTTTAATATATGTATAGTATATTAAAGAACGATTTCTACATAATCGCAACCGATCTTTTTATACTCAACCCTTTTCTGAAATGATCAGCAATTTATTGGTTCGTCATGCGTCCAATGGTTGTCGTGAGTTCCAGCCTAAGTTGTCCGCTTGGGTTTCCAGTTGTTTAAAAGTCACTCTTAGTCAACTAATATAAAGCGAAATCAAATCTCAGATTTAGCACATTTTGAACTAAGTTGACCCAACACCCAAGGCGTGTTGGGCCCATTAGAAGCCCACCTTGTGTCTATTTGGCCCATTGGTCATTAAAAAGTAATCATGTTTATGTGTCTAATTGAAGGATATATATGTCATTTTAAACAAATCAGTTATCTAAGAGGGGTGGGGATAGCTTACCTCTTCCTCTCTTTCTTGTAGGATGAATCCAATGTATGAACCCTTGAGGACCCAAATGGTCACCATACCCCATCCTTACCTCCAAGTTTGGTGGAAATTTATGAACAATGAAGACAAGAAAAATGTTCAAAAAAACATAGGTCATCTCCTGTCACTAATGGAAATGGTGGCTTGTCCCGATTTGATTGGAACAATGGTGAAATTTTGGGACAGTGAGAACATGATATTCCGATTCGGGGAAGTAGAACTAACTCCAACTATCAAGAAAGTTGTCTCTAGTTATGAGAGTGTAAGCATGTGCAACAAAAGGAAGCGTAAACCCGATACTAATCTCCTTATTCCCAAAGTATGGGACCTTGACAAAATTAAAGAAGAACTTTCACTTGTCAAAGCCGAGTGGATGGACAAGTTTTCCGGGCCAAACATTCCACTTCAAAAGCTTTATTATCAATTTGGACGTGCAAGAGCTTTTGAAAAGTTCAAAAGAGAATTTGTCTCGGAGGAAAAGTGGAAGGAAACACGTCCTCTTGTTTTTGCAATATGCCTACTTGGGACAATGGTATTTCCCTAAGGCTCAAACCATCCAAGTGTAGTAATGGTCACTCATGCCATCTTTAATGGGGTAGACTACGGTTCGGCAGTCATGCACTATACTTTGGCGCCCATGATTCTGGCCGACATTTACAGGGCTTTAGATAAGTTTCAAAGCGGCGAACGTTTCTTCCAAGGATACAACCTAATACTTCAATGGTGGATGATGAGACACTTGATCAAAGTCTATGACCTAGAAGAACCAGATCCCATGAGACGACTAAACAGACTTGAAACTCACGATTGGTGGCTGAAACTTAATCACTTCCATAGAAATGGAGGCCAAGAATTCTGGTATCCGAGACTTCAGGGGTTAAGAGAAGAAAATGTACAGTGGTCAATCGAAAGCATGCTAGTAACAAAACAAATAGTGATTCGAAATGAAAAGACCCCCTACTTGATATTCACCGGATTAAGAGGAACTTGACCGTATGCTTCAGCTCGAGTCCTTAGACAACTAGGAGGAAAACAAGAGCATCCCCAAATCGCAGACATGAGAAGATTTGTGACGGATCACAAAAATGGCCAAGTCATTTTTTCTAAAAAGATACTTCAAACATAGAAGACTCGAGGGTGTTGGGTGAGCCAGTGTCGAACAGATTTCAACCAGAATGTTCTGAGGAGTACAAAGAATGGTTAAGAAAGAACCTCGTTGGAACAATCGAGCCAGGTCCAAATATCCCTCATATTATTGCAGATGTTAGTGCTAAACATCAAGTTCGACTCCAAGATAAATATGATAAGAATGAGTTGGATCATCAACGCCGACATTCAGAAGACGCCAAGTCATAGCTCAGTTGAAGCAAGAGCTACGAAGAGCAAGGCAATGCCTGTCAGAATTAGATGATAGCATGGAGCAACAGATCCAGTCTGTAGAGAGGTTCAGATATCAAGAAAGGGCCTGACTAGCGACAAATTATTTGTGGGAAAACCGATATTCCATGTGGGAAGAAGTCAGCATCTCCAAGAGGACCAGACTTAGTGAAGGATCAGAAACGGCTTGAAGTTCATCCTCTACCGCGATGCATAAGACTCGGGAGTTGGCAAATTTGGTTATCACTGCCAACACTCCTCCTCCAAACAACGAAAGACCTCCACTCCATTTCCATACTCCTAATCCAACACCCGAACATTTCCCACACAATCCATCTACTATTCCAGTCCAAAAGCCTCCCACTGTCGAATTAAACACAACTAACCAACATCATGCTAGCTCTTCCTACCAAATACCTCATCATTCTTAAAGCCTAAATTCTAACAACTCTCAAGCATTTCCTTCCATGTACCAAACTCTTCCTCAAAACACTTCAAACCCACATACTACTCAATCCCTACCTCCAAAAGCTACTTTCCATATTCCAATCCTCATAGAACCACATCTTCCTTACACAACATATCCCGAACCCGATCACTATGAGGAGAAGGAAAAGGAGTGGAGGGTCAAAGAGGAAATGAATAAGCAGAGCAAGAAGGAATAAATTATGAAAGCTATGAAAAAGCTTCATTACACTCCAGATGTTATGGGGCTAAACTACGAAGACTTGTGTAACCATCCAAACTTGGACCTTCCCGAGGGGTTTAAGGTACCAAAGTTTGACACTTTTGGAGGAACTCGGAAACCCTTAGCTCATTTAAGGGCGTATTGTGACCAGCTTGTAGGAGTTGGGAAAAATGAAGCATTGTTGATGCGGCTCTTCAGCCAAAGTTTGAATGGGGAGGCCTTGGAATGGTTCGCCTCCCAAGACATGAAACAATGGCCTAGTTGGAATGCTTTAGCTAAAGATTTTATTGAGAGATTTGCTTATAATGTAAAGATCGTTCCAGATCGATACTCTTTGGAAAAGATTAGGAAAAAATCCACCAAAAACTACTGTGAATATGCATACAGGTGGAGAAAAAAGGTTGCCAGAGTTAAACCTCCCATGTCTGAAAAGGAGATTACTGAAGTATTTGTGTGCATCCAAGAGCCAGAATACTATGATAGAATGATGTTGCTCATTGGAGCAAAATTTGCTGAGATAGTCAAAGTAGGTGAGACTATCGAAGATCGTCATAAGACCGGAAAGATTGCCCGTGTGGCAGCCCAAGCTGGATCTTCGGGACTATTGAGGAAGAAAAGAGAGGATGTGTCCTTTATTTCTCATGCGTCTGATGGAAGGACAAAAAGATCATTCGGGTTTAGCTCTAGAAAATCTTCACCCTCCAAAGTCTATCCCCCAGCTCCACAAAATCCCTACCCAATCTTCTATGTCCAACCAAATTTTCAAACTCCGCCTCCTAATCTCCCAGCTCCACATTACCAAAATACCCCTCCAAACTATTAGACTCCACAATCAAATTACCAAACTCAACCATACCCAAAATTCCAAACACCAACACCTCCCCGCCAAAATCCTTTAAATCACCGTCAGGTACCTCCACCACAACAAAATAACTATGGCCTTCCTTGTCCAATCTTTGAAAGAAAACCTCCCAGAATTTTCACTCCTCCCATTGAAAGTCGAACTAAGTTGTTCGAAAGATTGAAAGCTGCAGGCATGCTTCATCCCATCGAACCTAAACCTGTCAACACAAACTCTAAATTCTTTAGAGCTGATCAGATATGTGCACACCACTCCAATAGTGCTGGACATACCATCAAAGATTGCATCAACCTGAAGCATAAGATTCAAGACGTAATTGATCACAAGGTGGTCACCCTTCAGACTGCTTCTCCTAATGTGCATATTAATCCTCTACCGAATCATGGGGGAGATACTATTAATATGATTGAAATAAAAGAGGATTGGGGTGCTACTAAGATGATAGTCCTATCAAGTCTTGACAGTCTTGAGAAAGTTGTAGCCTCTCTAAGCATAAGCAAGAAGCCCGAGTTCGTGATAATGACACCCCATCAAGCTTTTGCTTTGGGGCCAAAGAAGAGCCTTACTGAGAAAGAGTTTGTGATAATGGCACCTCATCAAGCTTTTACTTCAGTGCCAAAAGAAGGCCTTACCAAGAAAGAGTTTGTGATCGAGACCGCTATCGCCCATGGTATAACTAAATCTGGTAGATGTTATACACCGAAAGAATTGGCTTAAGGAGGCCACAAGAGAGACCACCAAAAAAGGCTGATCAGTGAAGCCGAAGCCAAGGAGTTTTAGCGAAGAATGCAGCCTAAAGAGTATTCCATCATGAAACATTTAGAGAAGACACCAGCTCAAATTTCTGTGTGGACATTATTGATGAGTTCACACCAACACAGGCATGCTTTGTTAAAGGATTTGAATGAGAGTCACGTACCGATGGGGAAAACTAGTGATAATCTCACAGCCATGGTATGCAAAGTCATCGTAGGCAATCGTGTTAGTTTTAGCGATGAAGAGTTGCCTTGTGAAGAGGTGATGCATAACAAAGCCTTACACATCACAATCAAGTGTCGGGATAAGAGTGAATCATTTTCTGATAGATGATGGATCTGGCCTTAATATTTGCCCATTGTCGACTCTCAAGCAACTGAATTTTGATCTTGGGAAGATTCGTCAGAACCAAGTCAATGTGAGAGCTTTCGACGGGGGTCAAAGAGAAACATTAGGCGCTGCTAGTCTGGGTATTGAAGTAGGACCTACAGATTTCAGTGTCGGGTTCCAGGTGATGGACATTAACACTAGCTACAATCTTTTACTCGAAAGACCTTGGATCCATATGGCTGGGGCCGTGCCCTCTACCCTCCACCAGTTGATGAAGTTTGTGTCGAATGATCACGAAGTAGTCATTCATGGTGAAGGAAGACATTCGAATGACTATGCCCCGGTTGTCGACGATGTGGCTAGAGGTTCTGACTTCTATACAGTAGAGATAGTGAATGCTACCGGTGATGATTTGGCCTCACATCCTCCTATGCCTTCCATTTACAAGATGATAGCCACTTTGATGTTGAGAAATAGATTTGAACATGGTTTTGGGTTGGGAAAATATTTTCAAGGTATCACTGAGCCTATTCAAATTTTGACAAAAGGTTCAAGGTTTGGCTTGGGATACATCCAAATAGCAAATGATGAGATGGAAGCTTCAAGTAACAAGGGGGTTGATTGGGAATTAGCAAAACCGGTACCTCACTTGTACCCGTCTTTTCCAATGCGAGAATATGTCAATGATGATGGCCTTGGGAAGGGAATCGGGAATCTATTTGAAATCTGCCCGAATTTCTGATTTTTCCGGTGAACTTCGCTAATTATTTTATTTTGGTCATATTTTTATAACATTTTGTTGATATATTTATCTGTTATGTTGTGTTGGTTTTCTAATTGTCTTATATTTATTCATTTTTGTTCTTTTATCTTGTTAGTTTTTGTTTAGTCATTATTTATATGATTCTGAAAATTCGCATTTTGTTTATTCTAGTGTTAGTTTTAATTTGTGAGATTCTTGTTTCATTATCATTTATTAATTGTTCACTCCGTTCTTTTTTCTTTTCTTTTTCTTTTTCCCCATGTCGTTTTCTTTTAATAAATGTTGTTAATTCTTATATTGCCATTGTTTAATCGGTATATTCTAATGTTATGCTCATTTATGACTTTTGTACCATTTATTGTTTGTTTTGTTGCTGATGTTATTCTTATTATTATTATTGTATTTCAAAGTTATTTATTAGATTTATGGTTATTATTCTGGTTGTTATTATTATTAATATTATTGTCTATATTATTGATATTATTATGTTGTCCGTTTTGGTTGGGTTGATTTTAGCTATTTAGAGTTTAATTAAGTTCTTTTACAAATTAGAATGGGCCGATGAAGAAATTACCGTCGATTTCCAAAGTCTTCCATGTTAATAAGACGAGTTTTTATTTTTAAGTTATTATTTGATTCAATTATTTTTATTCTTATTTATTTATTACTAACACTTTTACTAGTGTCTTTACAGGTACCGGGAGTTGCTTCCCATTGAAGCTATTCGAACGAAGTTCGAATTATACTATTTATTCATTATTTTATATATGTTGACGTTAGGCAAACTTAGGCTGCTTCTTATTTTATTATTTCATTTTATTATTTGTGTATATTGCATGTTTATTAAACTTGTATATTGTTTTTATCTCCTCAATTTAAAAAAAATAATTCAGTCGGCACCCACAATTGTAGATTTCGAAAGATGCCTAACACCTTCCATTCGGAATAACTTGAACCCCTTACCTAGAATCTATTGGTTTTGTAGACATTTATTTTAAGTTAATTTGTTAATTGGTTTCCTAATTTTCCAAAAATTAGGTAGCGACTCCCTTTTACCCTTTTAACCCATTTACCCCTTTTTAACCTTTTTACAATTCTTTCAATTCCTTTAAAAACGAATTGCTATTTTTTGGTGAGTCACCACGACGTTACGCCCTCTCAAAGTATGTCAACAAGGAGCAACTTCCACCACAATCAAACCACATCCCTATCAGAAGGCATGTGGGTTTATCGGTTTCAATTTCGTATCCGAAAAACTTTTCACTCTCACCGAAGGCAACTTTCCAATCTGAGTGACAATGCACAAAGAGCTTTGGAAAGTATGTTCTTGTAAGTTCTTAATTATGGGTGTGAAGTGCACCACATTCATGGCTAAGAGGTTGCAAGCCTCTTTTTCATACTCGACTTACTTGTCACTCCTCCAGAACCAAAGGTTATCTAGCATAATAGATTTCATTTTCAACCGATCGAGTCGAACTACAAACAACCTGATTCCTTGAGTTGAAGGATATTTAGGAGGGCTCAATGTTGAAAACTCGGTTGTATTCTGACATTCTCTCTTAAATTTTATTCCAAAGCATTTCGGTCTCTTCATAATTCAATATCGGGATAGCTTTCGAATTCTTTCGTAATCATGCGTCAAATCAAGTGTATCAAACTACAAGTGGCCTAAATTCTCATGTAACTTGAGATATGTAGGAAACTCAATGTTTGGGTCAGGCCATAATTCCTCAAAAATCCATACCGAGCCTTTTTTTTAAAGAGATGAAAGTGGGTTCAGTCAAAATTGGATTCGTCAATCTTTTTTTCCCAGGTTCTCTTTCGTCAACCCTATGCAAAGAATGGGGCAGTTGTTGAAACCCAATTTTAACCCTATACAATTCGAGTTAACTATCGAGCTTCTTTAATTCAAACAATTCAAAATAATCGTCTTTGAAAAATCCTAAAACTATATATATTAAAATCTCTTTCTAATTAGTTTTGGTTAGTATTTTTCAGAAATAATTATATAATTTTACATATTGGTTTATATAATTTTCACCTTTGATATAAATATAATAAATAGCCTAAAAATAATGTTTAGCATAATTACATATTTATTTCTTCGAATTAGTGAATTTTATAATTTTGTATAATTAGTTCTCTATTTTAAGTAATGAATAGGTCTTGATAATTATTTTGTCTTGTTTAAATTAAGAAGCTCAAGTGATTAATCGATAATTATTCATCTTATTTTAATTTTGGCCGAATTAGTTATTTGACTCAATTTGGCAATATCTAAGTTTAATTCGGTTAGAATAGCAATTAGAGTGACCAAATTTTAAATAAAAAAGGGTCATCCTTTTGTTCGTAAAACATGTACATGTATACATATATTTACATACACACACATATGCATATATCCTATATTCCACACTCAAACGCTCTCTTTCTCTTTTTCCAACCCTCATACGCGCCTCTTCTGCCCTTTTTTCTTCCCAAAATGCAAAAGTCAAGCAAGAACCCTAATTTCTTCATCTGCCCATCACCCCTATCAGTTCCTCTCCTTATTTTTCAAAGATTACAGACCTCCGGACAAGATTTGTTGACTTTGGCTGAGAGAAATCTCACCTAAATCTGATGCGGATCAAGAAATATCACATCGAATCAAGATTTTTCGGGTAGGTTCTCATCTTGCTTGTTTTTCCTTCCATTCTCTCCAATCAATTTCTCATCTCCCGCTCAAACGACTATTTGAATTCAAACCTTTATTTTTTGCTATAAATAAATGGCATTAGTGCCATTTAGACAGACATGACAAAGGGATTAGAATTTGAAGGTTGGAGAATAGTATTCTTCGAAATTGAACCCACGAAGGTTTGAGCCTAAGATTTTCGATTTTCTTTCAAGTTGTTTTACTCATATGTTGGTGGGGTGCGCACTTTGCTCGTTGTCTCAGTTCTCTACCCCCTAAAAGGTAATATCTACTTCTTTGTTTACTTTTCGATTCCGAGTATTATGTGATTAACCTGTCTCTGTTGGGTCTTCCTCGGCTTCATTCTCACTTGGATCGAATATTAATGGTCATAGTTTTTTACCTTTGCTGCTAGAAGTTGTGGCTGATCATTGTGTTATTCATGCTTTGCCTCAATTAGATGTTCAAAACAGTTTGTAGTTGTTTAAGTTTATCTTTCGTGTTTTTTGAATCACATGTTCGTCTTGCTTTGACTCTCGAGCCTAATGTGCTCTCAAGCATCAGTGAAGCTACTTTGATATTGTCAATTTTCAGCTGAATGCCTCTCAAAGTGAGAGTCTTTCCATTATATAGAGAAAATAAAGATTACACATCCCTAAAGATCCGCCATTCCTATCCCTAAAGATCAGCTATTCTATCTATACAAATCTACCATTGAATCCCTCTAAATCTGCCTTGCTATCCCTCCAAATCAGCTATTCTATCACAATATTTATTCATATGATTCTACAACAAATGTATATGATCATGCTAATTTATATCACTATATAATAACATTAATATATACAATCATTTAGTTGTCTATCATGCTAACATCCCCCCTCAAATTGATGCTGGTGGATCAAGAAGCATCAATTTGCCTACTAGAAACTGATGGCATTGCCGTGCCATGGATTTTGTAAACGCATCAGCTATTAGAAGATCACTGGACACATGTGGAAGAGTAATGGCACCTTTATCTACAGCTTCTCGTATATGATGACAATCCACTTCGATGTGTTTGGTCCTCTCATGAAAAACTGGATTAGTAGCAATCTGAATAGCACTTGTATTGTCAGCGTGGAAAGGAGTAGGATGAGATTGGGGAAATCCAATCTCAGCAAGTAATCCACGAAGCCATACAACCTCGGAGCAAGTTGTAGACATGGATCGATATTCAGCCTCTGTTGAAGATTTTGACACACGATCTTGCTTTTTACTCTTCCAAGATATCAATGACTCTCCAAGAAACATGCACCAACCAGAGACTGAACGACGAGTATCAGGACATCCCGCCCAATCAGAATCACTAAACGCATTAAGACGAATAGGAGAACCACTTGGAAAGAACAATCCACAAGTAGATGTTCCTAGAAGGTACCGAATGATGTGATGAACAGCCACCAAGTGGAGATGACGGGGAGCTTGCATAAATTGACTAACTTGCTGAACTGCAAAAGAGATATCAGGCCGAGTAATAGTAAGGTAATTTAGACTCCCAACTAATTGTCGAAATATAGTTGGATCAGGAAGAAGATCGCCTTCCTCACGACGATACTTGACATTCATTTCTAGTAGAGTATCTACGGAGGAGGAAACTTGAAGACCAGCCAAAGAAATCAGATCCTGAGTATACTTGTGTTGGTTTAGAAATACACCTGAAACAACATTATGAACTTCCAAACCCAAAAAATAAGTAAGAGTACCAATATCTTTCATATGAAAAGAATCTTTAAGCTGCTGTTGGAGGCAAGTGATTAGTGAAGAATCAGTTCCTGTGATAATAATGTCATCTACATACACCAAAAGAAGAACACAACCTGTAGATGTTTTCCGAAGAAACAAAGATGAGTCATATTTGCTCTGCTCAAAAGAAAATTGTAGCAAAGTAGACCGGAACTTATCAAACCAAGCTCTTGGAGCTTGTTTTAATCCATACAAAGACCACTTCAACTTGCATACATCTGATGTAGGCGATGAGAACAAACCAGGTGGAGGTTTCACATAAATATCTTCTTTAAGATCACCATGGAGAAAAGCATTTTTGACATCTATTTGATAAAGAGACCAGTTTTGTGAAGCAACAATGGCAATAATAGTTCGTACCGTAGTCATTTTGGCTACGGGAGCAAAAGTATCCTCATAGTCCACCCCATACTCTTGTCTGTTACCAAGAACAACCAATCAAGCTTTGTACCGATCAAGAGTTCCATCAGAATGAAGTTTGATTGAATAAACCCACTTACATCCAATAGGACGGACATTTGAAGGACATGGAACAATGTCCCATGTGTCATTTTCTTTAAGAGCCAAAAGTTCTTCCTCCATTGCTTTCTGCCAACATTCATGCTTGGAAGCTTGTGAGTAACAAGATGGAACAGATATGTTGGATAAAGTAGAGGAAAATCCATACCAATTGGGAGTACGAGATACTCTTGTAGATCGCCGAGTAGGCTCAAGAGGACCAGATCTTGAAGAATTCTCAAATTCTAGTTGTGGTGCAGTTTCAGGCGGCGGATCAGTGTCGGGATAGGGTAAAGTTGGCCGACGTCGTTCATACACAAATCCAGGTTTGAACCTCTTAAAAGAATATGATAAATCCTCAAAAGTAGGAAGAAGAGGAGAAACAGAAGATGAATCTACAATCGTAGGAAAGAAATATTGATTCTCAAAGAAAACAAACATTTCTAGAAATACGAAATTTGTGAGAACATGGATCATAACAAATAAAACCTTTTTGTGAAGTACTATAACCCATAAAAGCACATTTAGTAGATTGTACAGAAAGTTTATTGTGTTGCGAAGGAGGCAAATGCACAAAACAAACACAACCAAATGTATGAAAATCACTATAGTTAGGATTTTAGTGATAAAGACGAAAATATGGAGACTCAAGATTTAGCACTTTAGATGGCAATTTATTAATTAAATAGACAGAAGTAGACAAAGCTTCCACCCAATATTTAGATGGTACAGATGACTCAATCAATAAAGTACGAGTGACATCTAAAAGATGCCGATTTTTTCGTTCAGCAACTCCATTTTGTTGTGGTGTATATGGGCAAGAGTGTTGTGAGACAATCCCTTTGTCAAGCAAGAATTTTTTGAATTCATAAGACATATATTCTCCACCAGAATCAGATCTTAATAATTTGATGCATGTAGAAAATTGAGTCTCAATGTAAGCCAAGAATGTCTTGAACATGGAAAATACCTCAGATTTGGATCGAAGAAAATACACCCATGTAAACCGACTATAATCATCTATGAATGTCACAAAGTATTTGAAATGAGCATGAGAAATAATTGGTGAAATGCCCCAAACATCACTATGAATGACATCAAAACACTTTGTAGCACGACTACCAAAATTAGGAAAAGGAAGAGTTTTACTTTTGCCTAATTTACAAGTAGAACAATCAATGAAAGCAACTGAAAATTTCTTTTTATTTCCCAATAAACCAGAATTTGATAAATGAGACAACACAACAGAATTTGGATGTCCTAGACGCTTATGCCAAACCTCAGTTTTACTAGCAGTAGAAGTACAAGCAAAAGATAGAACAGGAGGAATGGAAAAATGTATAGGAAACAATCGTCCAACTTTAGGCCCCTTCGCGATTATCGTCCCCGACACCTGATCCTGCACAAGACAACCATTACGAGAAAAATTCACATCACAATTGTTATCTACCAATTGTCCAACTGAAATAAGACTAGTTGAGAGCTTTGGTGAAACAAAAACATTCTTGAAAGTTGGAGTAATGTCCCCAACCTTGGTAATGGGTAAATTACTACCATTGGCAATCTGTATTTGTGATGGACCTTGATACTTACGAACATTTTTTAGGATGCTCGTTGAGTTGGTCATATGATTGGAAGCGCCTGAATCAACAATCCAAAAATTAGATGTAACATCATTACCTTGTAATCCCAATGCTGAAAAGGCTGACACGATCATTTGTTGTACCATTTCAGGAGTAAGAACTTGTCCTGAAGATGAGTTATCATCAGTGGAACCATTTATCCTAGCTTGAAAAGCATTGATCCTACGATTTTGAGGGCGCGTGGGACACTCTTTGATAATGTGTCCTTGTTGTTTACAATAATTACAGAACTTCTTGCTACAATTGCTAGCAATATGACCATATTCCTTGCAACTGTAGCATTGAGTTCTACTCATATCCCTGCCCTTTCCTTTACCTTGAGCAGCAAATGCAACAGTGACATCATTTTCTTTCTTAAAAGCATATTGTGTGACAAGACGTTGCTCTTCACGAAGTAATTCCCTAAAGCAAACATCCAAAGAGGGAGACGGGTCACGATTCATCAAGTTAGAGCGAACACTCTCAAAGTCGGAGCGTAATTTCATCAAAAATTGGTCTCGCTTGCTTTGCTCATGAACTGCCTGAATCACTGATAGGGATTCAGTAGGTATTTTGGCATAGACAATATCTGTAAATTCAGCCCATAAGTTTTGAAATCCAGAAAAATAATCCTGAACAGAAAGACCTCCTTGAGAGTAATTAGCAATTTCATACTCCAACTGAAAGCGTCTTGCACTATTATCTTGGTTGTAAACCTTTTGTAAGTAATCCCACATGGCCTTAGCTGTCTTGTACGGCCTGAGATTAAGAACAATAAGAGGGTCAATTGACCCTAGAATCCATGTCATCACCCGAGCATCTTTAATCTTCCATTCACCTAGCTTTGTTGCATCAGTAGGAGCAGGATCGCTTCCATCTATATGGCCCCATAGTTCTTTGCCGGTGACAAACAACTGAAATTGAAACTCCCAAGAAGAATAATTTTTTCCAATGAAACGAACACTGAAGGATTCAAAGTGATGTGAATTCATGCTTTTGAATAGCTATAAAACTACAAAGACTCAAGAAAGCAACTAGAATGACCAAGAACAAAATTCCCAGGAGGTAGCCAAAAACCAAGATTTTCAAAAAAAAATTTAAAAGAACCACAGATGACTCTATGAAACAAGACAGCCAAGAGAAGGCTCTAATACCATGTCAATTTTCAGCTGAATGCCTCTCAAAGTGAGAGAGTCTTTCCATTATATAGAGAAAATAAAGATAACACATCCCTAAAGATCCGCCATTCCTATCCCTAAAGATCAGCTATTCTATCTACACAAATCTGCCATTGAATCCCTCTAAATCTGCCTTGCTATCCCTCCAAATCAGCTATTCTATCACAATATTTATTCATATGATTCTACAACAAATGTATATGATCATGCTAATTTATATCACTATATAATTACATTAATATATACAATCATTTAGTTGTCTATCATGCTAACAGATATTATATGTTAGTCGTCATATGAATTAACTCGATTTGGTATCTTTATGTTAAGCTGAATCTCTATTTGAGTTTGTTTGAGATGATCTATATTTCGTTCGGTGTCAATGAATATGTTAGCTGCACCGTTCTGTTTTGAGTCACTGTTATTTGCGATTTTGGTAGTCTTCTTTATCGTTTTGTTATATCAAGTTTTCAACAAGCAATTTAAGTCTGTTATAACTTCCTGTTTAATCTTGTTTGTAGCTGTTAAGATTACTTACTCATTCTATGCCTTAACCTCTTGTAGTTTCTGATGTTGCGCGTGAATATTGTTTGATCGATTTATTCATGTAAATTTTGAGATGAAGTTATTAGCCATTTTATTTTGTTTCCAATTTGATGCTAGTTTTATGAATCCTTTCATCATATAGAAGTTATCTTATATGTGTTTTGTTTCCACTTAAAGTTAAGCAGTTTTTTTTTCTTTCTCATAAAGCTAATCATCTCTCAATACTAAGATTTCATGATTGTGTCTGTTTTTGCCTATGCTTGGATAATTTCCTTGATGAAGTTTAGTGTTTACAGTGACTATAATTTTTCTAAAGCGGCATGTGTTGATTTATGGCTCCATTTGGGTTTCTCAAAGTTTGAGTTTAGATAGAACTACTTTGTCTTACTACTCATATTTCCAAGTCTATTGTTAGTGTGATTTTGGTCTGCCATCGTGAGATACATGAAAACATTGTTGGTTTGTGGGCAAATTATGTGAAATAATTTAAATGACTTGTTTAATTATTTATGTTCGTTGAGTACTAATCCTTATTATCTTGTCTTGCATGAACCTCCCTTGGTTTGAGTCCATTGGACTCCCTTCTATCTCTTCCCTTTGCATTTTGGATGTGCCATGGAGTCCCGAACTCAGCACTATCGAGTTGAACTCATTATTTCAAGAAATTAGAAGCTGAAACAGGTCTCGAAAAGCAAGAAAATGGGTTGTATACATCTAATATACACTGATATACATCATGGGTATACAAAAACGGGAATTGAGCCAAGAGCTCAAATCAGCAACGAGTTTGACCCAAAAAAAAGGCCCCAAATTCATCTTCTCCTTTATTCTCCTAGATTATTTAATTGTGTTTACTTATTGTTAGTTTTTTTATTAAATCTAACTTTAAAAAACTTAATTGAATTCCCCAAAGGATGAACTATTTTATTTGTGTTGGTTTATTTAATAAATTTTATTTTATAAACTCTTGCACCCTTATTTACTTATTCAAATGTTTTCTATTCAAAACTTTCACTTACTTTTAACTAGTTTAAAATGATTTCTTGGTTTATCAACTAAATTGGTGTAAATTATTTTTAAATGATTCAAACAAATGCTAATTAATCTAGTTTTGTTAAAATTCTAATCACTTGCAATTTAATTCAAATATTTCATTTTAGGTCCATTTTAAAAATAAATAAATGAAATATGATTCTTTATTTAACTATTTTCTCAAAATTCGAATATTGTAAATTACATTTTGTATTAAACCATTTTTTTCAAAGAATTAGTCAAAAAAAATTTTAGTCAAGTCGTAGGATAACCGCATGTTAGCAGCTACTTTAAGTGCTAATACCTTCTTAGAGTAGAAATAAGAACCTCTTACCCATTTTCTCTAAATTTTTAAAGGTTTATCTGTTAAAGCCTTTCTAAATTAAGTTTTCTTAATTTCTTTAAAAAAATAAGTGGCGACTCTTTTCTAAGTATTTTTCTTAAATTGTTTTATACTTAGAACAATTCAAAAAGTGATTTTTCTAAAGATAGTAAAATTACTGCATAACACCAATCACTTTCCTTACGATGTACTAGATGACTTTGAGACTTATGATAGACTTTCGTTTTTTTTTTGTCAAACTCTTTATGATATAAAACTGTCTTATGAACTCTTTAAATCTATTATCTTGTATGACGCATGCTAAGTGGCTAGTATAGGGTCTCTCGGGGTCCTATACGTCATGTTACAACTAGGGTGTACTTTGGGTCGTGACATGAACTTTGATAAAAGGCTCATTTATGCCATCAGTTAAAAATTTGGCTTATTTATTCCATTTTCATTTGAGAAAAGGCTCATCCATGCCATAATTAAATAACTGAAAATAATTTTGATTTTGCAAAAAATATTTTTATACGTGGTCAATTATAATTCAGCCACGCCATTCGTGCAATTATTTTTATAAAGGAAAAAGCTCAAATATGTCATCGAACTTTGAGGGGTTCTCATCTCTTTCGTCCCCGTTGACAAACTTGACTCAGAAGATAGCGAAGTTTCAATGGTCTGAAGCTTGTGAGAAAAACTTTTAGGAATTGAAAACGCGGTTTACTACTGCCCCAGTGCTGACCTTACCGGAGGGTACATAAGGCTTTGTTGTGTATTATGATGCGTCCAGAGTTGGAATGGGTTGTGTATTGATGCAGAATGGAAAGGTTATAGCTTATGCCTTTAGACAACTTAAGATTCACGAGAAGACCTACCCAACCCATGATCTAGGGTTGGCCGTTGTAGTGTTTGCCTTGAAAATATGGCGTCACTATCTCTATGGTGTTTATGTAGATGTGTTCACTGATCACAAGAGTCTTCAGCATGTATTTCGTCAGAAAGAGCTTAATCTCACACATAGAAGGTAGTTAGAGTTTCTCAAGGATTATGACATAAGTATTCTCTATCACCCAAGTAAGGCTAATATTGTAGATAACGCTTTGAGCAGATTATCTATGGGTAGTACTGTCCATGTTGAGGAAAGCAAGAAGGAATTAGCCAAAGATGTGCACAAACTTGCACGATTAGGAGTCCGGCTGATGGATTCCAATGAAGGTGGGGTAGTAGTGATGAATGGGGTTGAATCATCACTAGTGTCTAACGTGAAAGAGAAACAAGACCAAGACCCTATTTTGATTGAATTGAAAGCAAATGTACATAAGCAGAATGTGATAGCTTTTGAACAAAGGGGAGATGGTGTATTGATGTATCAAGGTAGATTGTGTGTACCAAGGGTAAATGAGCTCCAAGAGAGGATCCTGGAAAAAGCTCATAGTTCCATATATTCTATCCATTTCGGTTCCACAAAGATGTATTGTGACTTGAGAGAAGTCTATTAGTGGAGTAGTATGAAAAGAGGTATTGCAGAGTTCTTTGCTAAGTGCCTGAATTGTCAACAAGTCAAGGTACAACAGCAAAGGTCGGTGGTATGGCTCAGAACATTGATCTTCCGAAATGGAAGTGGGAAATGATTAACATAGATTTCATTAATGGTTTTCCACATTCTTGTAGGCAGCACGATTCAATTTGGTTGATTGTAGATTGGATGACTAAATCAGCCCATTTCTTACCAGTAAAAACTAACTATTTAGCAGAAGATTATGCCAAATTATATATTCAAGAGATAGTCAGACTTCATGGAGTTCGGGTATCCATCATTTCAGATAGAGGTGCGCAATTCACCGCACAATTTTGGAAGTTTTTCCAGAAAGGTTTTGGTTCGAAGGTGAACTTTATTACTGCTTTCCATCCTCAGACTAATGGTCAGTTTACGATTCAGACTTTAGAAAATCTATTGAGGGTGTGTGCGATTGATTTCAAGGGTAATTGGGATGATCACTTACCTCTCATTGAGTTTGCTTACAATATCAGTTATCACTCTAGCATCCAAATGGCTCTCTATGAGGCTCTTTATGGGAGAAGATGTAGATGTCCTATTGGATGGTTTGAAGTTTGTGAAGCTGGGTTGGTATGACCAGACTTGGCTCATCAAGCTATGGAGAAAGTGAAAATCATTCAAGAGAAAGGTTGAAGACAACGTAAAGTCGCCAGATACCCTATACAAATATTAGGAGAAGAGACTTGGAGTTTGAGGTGGATGATTAGGTTTACTCAAAGGTTTCACCCATGAAGGGTGTTATAAGATTTGGTAAGAAGGGAAAACTTAGTCCCCGGTATATTTGTCCCTACAGGATATCCAAGAGGATTGGCGATGTAGCTTATGAGTTGGAGCTATCGTCAGAGTTAGAAATAGTCCATCCAGTATTCCACATTTCAATATTGAAGAAGTGTATGGGTGATCATTCACTTATTATACTTACTGAGAATATTGGTATTAAGGGAAACCTATCTTATGAGAAGATACCTGTTGAAATACTTTATCATCAGGTTCGCAAGTTGAGAACCACAGAAGTTGCACCAATCAAGGTCTTATGGAGGAATCAGTTTGTTGAGGAAGCTACTTGGGAGGCTCAGAAGGGTATGAAGAAGAGATACCCTCATCCCTTTTCTTCCGGAGAAATTCCAGACCAAGGTAATGAATTTTTGTAAAACACTTTTTATATTGATATGTTATATTGTGTTAAAAATGCATGTTTGGTGTTTGAGTTGCATGTTAGATGTCTCTACCCTCAGTTCTATTCAGAGTAATCTCATTCGAGGACTAATGTTCCTAAGAGGGAGATATTGTAACACCCCGGTCTTAGAAAAAAACTAATTTTAGAAAGAACTAAATTGGAAATAGCCAATTTGAGAGTAGTGCAAGTTATTCTTAAATTGTGAGTTTTGGGTCAACTTAAAACGACCATAGCTGTCAGCATATAATGAGTTAGCTAGCCCATGAGATATCAAATTGAAGGCATTGAGTCCTCTTTCCAACGCCATTGAGTTTGCTAAATTCCGAGTTCGAATGAAGGAGATATGCCCGTTTGACTGCAGCCTCTCTAAATTGAACTTTTTATCCGTTTCCTGGAGAGGTATTTTGGTCTTTTCCTTACCTCATTAATCCCACGCGTTTTGACTCACCCAAATAGGGGTTTAAGCCGACTGAAATCAATTTTCAAACTCTCACAAAACACTCACGCAAGTTAGCGCAAAGTTCAAGAGGAGAAGATAGGAGAGTTCAAGAAGTTCTTCAAGGTTTTGGGGAAATCGCCAAGAACTTGGTTCTTTCGAGGTACGTGAGGTTTCTCTTAGTGATATATATGTTCATCCTCATGCCAAACATGTATTTCTTTCAGTAAATCATCCACAAAAGCATTATGTATAGGTTCTTGAGGAATTCTCAAGGTTTTACTTCATTCCTTATCAGTGGACTCATGTTGAATTGTTAAAGTGAGGATTTTTTTGAATGAGTGTTGTTCTTAGTGTAAATTGAGTGTGTTTTCGATGAATTTCATTGGGTTTATGAATCTGAATGAGTTTGGGAATGAATCATTTGATTCATAGTGGCAGAATTTACGCAATTTCTTTTCTAAGAAAGAGATCATGAATTGAACAAGAAAAACTCGTTAAAATTTTTGGTTTGGAGTGGGGCATCATGCCCCCAAGGCGCCAGGAGTCCTAGCGCGATGCGCCAGCAGTGCGCCCAATAAAAAACCCAGTAAATGGGGGCCTGGCACGATGCGCCACCTGTGCACCCAATCAGACCCCAGTAAATGGGGGTCATGACGCGCCAACAGTGCCCCTAATCAGACCCCCAGTAAATAGTTTATTCTATGTTCTTGTTCCGTACTTGTTCCTTTGAGTTGAGTTGTCGTTTTTGTTTTTATAATTAACTATCTAAACCTCCATTAATCATTGAAATATCTTATGCACATTCCAATCATCGTTATTAAACTCACATTTTCAAGTCAATGTAAAGTTAAGAGGGAAGTTCAACGGTTTTATTTCATAAACACTTAAGAGTTTTCAAATGTTATTTATATAACCAAATGTGTACTTATGTATCTATGTTGATTATTGACTTGAAAGATCAGTTCACAAGTACATGTTTTCAAGAATGTAAACACGTCTAATGTTTGAAAAGTATTTCAATCAAGTTCCATTTCTTGTAATGGGTGAATTAGGCATAATGTTATATCTATTATTTTGGGAGTAGTATCGAGCACCGAGTTGGGTTAGAGTCTCTTATGATTCGGAAGTCTCACAGAACTACGTAGCTAGCATAGGATAGGATATCATTGACTCTTCATGCAACTCCTCACTGCCTCTGAGAAGGCTAAGTAAATGGATCCATTGTCACGATATAATCTTATACCCCGCAAAGCATAGGGTGGCCCTGGCAATGTGAGGTAAAATGTTGTATCATTCCTAGGCTCATGGTAATGGTTGTCAGTTAGAAAAACTCCCCACAAGGAAAGTATATTATTTTCATGTTGCTTTCACTACATTATTATATTGTAAAGCTTAAATGGTTTGTCACTTCATATTCAAGTATTAATCCAGTTGTGTTGTGTCAATCCTTCAAAGCTAGATTATTATTTACTCTAACATTTTAACGTACCAATACATTCAATGTGTTGACGTCATTGAACCTGTATAATTTCATGATGCAGATACATGTATTTAGGATCATCAACAGGCGAATCATTGAGATCATTATCCACTCGCAAACAATATTTGGTGAGGCCTCCTTGCTTTCAGGGGACTCCATTTCATTTTACTTAGTAGTTTTAGGAGGTGTCGTGGGTCGTATCCCAACATACATATCACATTGTTAGAGGTTTTGTAGATCGATTGAGTATGTGTTTTCCATTGTTTTCTGATGATGTTCAATTTAACTCATGATTCATGTTAAGTATTTTGCAAAGATAGTATTCTAAGATTTTCTTAAATGTTCAATTGTTCACCTATTTAAGCTTCTGCATATTGTTTAATGTCATGTAAGTCATGTATCCAGACCAAGGGTTCATTTGGGGATCAAAAATGGTTCTCGAGTGCCAGTCACGTCAAGGGTGTAGGCTTGGGGCGTGAAATTAATATCCTCCTCAGCCTCCCAAGTAGCTTCCTCAACAAATTGGTTCCTCCATAAAACGTTGACTAATGCAACATCCTTGGTTCTTAGCTTGTGAACTTGACGATCAAGAATCTGAACGAGTATCTCCTCATAAGATAGGTTATCCTTGATACCAATATTCTCAGTGGGTATAACAAGTGAAAGAATGCACATACACTTCTTCAACATAGAAATGTGGAATACCAGATATACTGATTCTAACTCTAACGGTAGCTCCAACTCATAAGCTACATCGCCAACTCTCTTGATTATCCGGTAAGGACCAATATACCGGGGACTGAGCTTCGCCTTCTTGTCAAATCTCATCACACCTTTCATGGGGGAAACCTTCAAGTAAACCAAATCATCCACCTCAAACTCCACGTCTCTTCTCCTAACATCTGCATAGGATTTTTGACAAATTTACGTTGTCTTTAACCTTTCCTGAATAATCTACGCCTTCTCCATGGCTCAATGAACCAAATCTGGTCCTATCAACTCAGCTTCACCACCTTAAACCAACTAATAGATGATACACCTCTTTTCTCATAAAGAGCCTCATAGGGAGCCATCTAGATACTAGAGTAGCTATTGTTGTAAGCAAACTCTATGAGGGGTAAGTGATCATCCTAATTACTTTTGAAATCGATCACACATGCCCTCAACATATCCTCTAAAGTCTGAATTGTGCGCTCTGCTTGGCCATCAATCTAAGGATGAAAAGCGGTACTAAGATCTACCTTCGAACCCAAACCTTTTTAAAAAGACTTCCAGAACTGAGCAATGAATTGTGCAATTCTATCTGACATGATAGACACTTGAACTCCATGAAGTTGGACTATCTCTTGAATATATAGTGTAGCATAATCTTCTGTGGAATTGGTAGTCTTTACCAGCAAAATATGAGATGAATTAGTCATCCAATCTAGAATCACCCAAATCAAGTCATGCTGCTTGCGAGATCACGACAAACCAGTAATAATATCTATATTGATCATCTCCCACTTTCATTCCAGAATAGCTATATTTTGAGGCACACCACCGGTCCTTTGGTGCTCTACTTTGACTTGTTATCAATTTGGACACTTGGCAATGAAATCTGCAATACACCTCTTCATGCTACTCCACCAATAGACTTCTCTCAAGTCACGGTACATTTTTGTGGAACCGGGAGAGATCAAATATCTGGAGCTATGAGCTTCCTCCATGATCCTCTCTTGGAGTTCATCCACCTTTGGTACACACAATCTACCTTGATACCTTAACACACCATCTTCCCCTTGTTCAAAAGCTATCATCTTTTGCTTATGAACATTCACTTTTAATTCAAGCAAAACAAGATCTTGGTCTTGTTTCTCCTTCAGACACTAGTGATGATTCAACCCCATTCATTACCACAACTCCAGCTTCGCTGGAATCCAATAGACGGTCTCCTAATCGGGCAAGTCTATGAACTTCTTTAGACAGTTCCTTCTTGCCTTCCTCAACGTGGGCAGTACTTCCCATAGATAGCATGCTCAAAGCACCAGCAACAAGTTAGCCTTACCTGGGTGATAGAGGATAATCATGTCGTAATCCTTGAGTAACTCTAACTACCTCCTCTGTCTTAGATTAAGCTCTTTTTGACTGAAAACATACTAAAGACTTTTGTGATCGATGAACACATCTACACGAATACCATAGAGATAGTGACGCCATATTTTTAGATCAAACACTGCAAACTCGAGCTCATGAGTCAGATAATTCTTTTTATGAATCTTAAGATGCCTGGAGGGATAGGCTATAACCTTACCATTCTGCATCAATACACCACCAAGTAAAACTCTGGACGCATTAAAATACAATACAAAGCCTTTTGTACCCTCCAGTAGGGTCAACACTGGGCTGTAGTTAACCGGGTTTTTAAGATCCATGAATGTTGCAAGAGTATAAGTTAAACCAAAAGACATAACTAGAAACTTATAGTGACCATTCCCGATCCAGAATGTTGTCTTTGAGATGTCATTTCTCTTACTCTCAATTGATAATAACTAGATCTGAGGACTATTTTAGAAAAACAAGTGGCACCCTGGAGTTGATAGAAAAGATCATGAATTCTTAGAATAGGATACTTATTCTTTATATTGACCTTGTTCAACTGGCGGTAATCAATACACATCCTAAGATAACTATCTTTCTTCCTTAAAAATAAGACCAGAGCGCCCCAAGGTGAGACACTAGGTCGAATAAAACCTTTATCAAGAAGATCTTTCAACTGCTCTTTTAACTCTTTTAAATTAGCTGGACCCATTCTATATGGCAGAATAGAGATAGGTCGATTATCCGGAAGAATGTCAATGCCGAAGTCTATTTCTCTCTTAGGAGGGACTCTGGGAAAATCATCTGGAAAGATCTCTGGATACCCACTCACAAATGGAACTGACTGAATAGGCGGTGTCTCAACACTAAAGTCATTGACTCGGACTAGGTGATAGATGCACCCCTTAGAGACTAACTTTCTACCTTTAAAGTGTGAAATGAAACAACCCTTAGGCACTGCTGAACTACTTCTCCATTCTACAACTGGCTCATTAGGAAACTGAAACTTAACTACTTGAGTTCTACATTCAACTGAGGCATAACAAGCATGAAGCCAATCCATACCTAGAATGACATCAAAGTCTACCATATTTTTCTTGACCAAGTCAGCCACGGTGTCCTTGTGATTGACATAGATGACACAATCACAATAAATTATCTTGGCTAGAATCAACTCACCAAGAGGAGTGAAAACACTGAAGGGCTCAAGAAGTCGTTCAGGAAGAATATCGAACTTCATAGCTATATACGAAGTCACAAAAGATAGACTTACGCCTGGATCAAGTAATGCATATACATCAAAAGTAAAGACTTTGATCATGCCTGTGAAAAGATCTAGTGAATTCTCTTGCTCTTGGCGACTGGTGATAGCATACAAACAATTTTCTCCTCAAGTAGTTCCTCTTGGAGCGCTCTATCTACTAGGGCCACTAAAGAATATTGGGATCTATTACCCTCATTACCATTTCCTTTACTGTTCTTAGAGCACTCTCTCATGAAGTGACCTGCCTGACCACACTTAAAACAACCATTGGAGCCATCACGATATGCTCCTAGGTGGTTCCTACCACACTTAGAAAATGTAGGAGTTCAATTAGCCCGTCATACCGCACTACCCTGAGACTGAGTAGGTCTAGCTCTGGAATTCTAGGAGTTCTAGTTCCTGAAGTCACCTATGTTATTTGGTGTAGGTGCACTAGCTCATGATGGAGCAGGTCCAGTTGGCCTTTCTTTGAAAAGATGACCAGTACACATTCATGTCGGTCTTCTATTGTCCGGACTCATGACATGTTTCTTAGCCCTCTTACTCCGGAACTCTTCCCTATCTTTCAACTTATCTTTCTCAACCTTCGTCACAAGGACCATAAGTCTGGCTATGCCCATGTCTCTTATCAACATAGATTCCTTGCCTTCCATACTTGACAAGCGAGACAATCCAGACACAAACAAACTTATCCTGCTTATCATATCTGCCACCATCTCGACAGCATAACCGGACAACTGGGTGAACTTAAGGTTGTACTCATGCACACTCACGGCCTCTTGTTTAAGATTCAAGAATTCTCTCATATTTGCTTCCTTTAGCTCACGGGGAAAGAAGCACCCTAGGAAGGCACTTTCAAAAAGAGTCCAGCTCAAAAGTTATGCCCCTTCAACCCTGCTCTTCTTCCATTGGTCGTAGCATATCCTAGAAACACCCTTGAGTTGTTATGCAACTAACTCCACACGCTCAACATCAGTGATACACATAACTTCAAACATTTTCTGAAGCTCCTCCACAAAGTTCTCGGGATCCTCAGTGACATTTAACCTTGTGAATTTTGGAGGATTCATTCTCAAGAACTCATGGATCCTGGATGTATTAGCCATATCCTGACGAACTACTCTTTGTTGACCAGCTTGAGTCACCACAACTTGACTCAACATTCGAATAGCATCCCGAAACTCAACATTTGTGGCCTCTCTTTAAGGGGGGTGCACTTTTGGTACATTAGGTACCCCTTGGTCTTATGGATCAACATTTCTTCTTGCAGGACGACCTCAAACAACTCTTCGTAGAGGCATGATCTTAAAAGATACGCGCAAGTATGAATTAGAAAGAAACATTTATAGAGTTGAACTATATCGCACGAAAAAAGAGTAAGTAGGAAGTGAAATTTTTCAGCAATGTCACAACATCCTGATTATAGATATGGCGTGCTTTACACCGATAAATAAGACTCTACGACACGAATTCATAGACATCATAAGACTCTTGAACTCTATGTTCTGATACTAAGTTTGTCAATTCCCGAGCCTACACCCTGGGAGTGGCCAGCACTCGAGAACCATCACTGGTCCCCAAACGAACCCTTGGCCTGGCTGACTACTTAGCGAAAGAAATACTCAAGTAAAATAGGAGCTCAATTGAAAAGATTAACTCATAAGGTTTCAATAACTAATAATTCACTAGATGTCTGAGAGTATTTAAATGAACATAACAATCAACTCAAAGTCTTTAAAACATTAACAAGGGAAATGGGAAAAAGATTCTTCAACTACTACTGTCTATGAAGCCTCTAAATAATAACCTAACAAGAACAAAAAAAAAACAATAATGTGAAGCCCTCTGAAAAGTAAGAAGGCTCACCAAAGCTAGTTGGAATGCAATGGGATCAATGAAGCACCTATTGATGACCCTCAACACATGTCTCTTCATCATAAATAAAGTAGTTGAACTCAAAACTGTCTGAAATTCTCAAATAAACGTAAATGTTCAACTCATTCACAAAACCCTTACCTCAAGAACTCAACAAGACTCCATTGTTAATAAGGAATGAAGCTAAATCCTCAAGAACTTCATCAAGAATCTCAATACAAATGATTACATGAATGAATTCATGGAAGAATTACATGTGTGGCGTGTGGGTGAACAAACCCAACACTATGAGACACTTACATACCCCGAAAGAACTAAGTTCTTGGTGATTTCCCCAAATTTCTTGATGAACTCTTGAAACTTTCTCTTTTCTCCTCTTGAACTTTACCCTAACTTTCTAAGCGTTAAAGAATGAATGAAAACTAATCTCAATCAGTTTAGACCCCTATTTGAGTGAGAAAAACGTTTAGGCATAGTAGGGGTAAGGAAAGGACAAAAATACCCCTTCTTAAAATGGATAAAATGCCTTAATGAGGGAGGCTGCACTCAACCGGGCATAACTCCTTCATCCGAGCTCAGAATTTAGCAAATTTGGTGGTGTTGGAAAAAGGACTCAAAGAACTTCGATTTGATACCTCATGGACCACCTAACTTCTTATATGCTAGCAGTTATGGTCGTTTGAGTTGATCTAAAACTAAAAACAGATTGAAGTCTAAGGTGTTATACATAAACAAGCAGAAATTCAACCCCTAGAACTTGAAAGTCATTGTACCAGAACTTCTAACTAAAACGGTCTAAGATAAGGGGATGCAACCCCAAAAAAACTAAACATACAGTAAAGAGTTTGGAAGGTCTAATTTTGAAGGAAATACTAAGATCCTAAATGAATCCATGGTAGTTTGAAGGATCTGGTTCACCCTTGAACTCGACCAGTCATTGATCTCTTAGCTGCGGTCTCTCAACAGCCACCTAAAGATGCTATGTACTCAACAAAGAAAGAGTAAGTGTAGTAACAATACATAAACCAATGGTGTATTGGTAAGATCACGCGGTTATTCCAATAAGTGAGACATACACGAGTAACTACAACATAATTAACCGCACATATACAGAAACAGTTCATGCTCAATATATCAATTTCACTATATCAATCTTAAATGCAACAATCAATGATATTAATCTAATGGTGTAATGACCCGCTAGATCGTTTTGAGAACTAGGACTGTTTTGACTCTTCTCAAAAAATTTAAAAGAGTATTTTAAATTATTTGGTAACTACGAATATCTAGTTGATGATTTTTTGTTAAATGAGTATTATAGTTGAATAGAGAGTGGGCTAAAATCCACAATTTAATTAATACTCTTTTTCCACCTGATCCATATAAGTCAAATAGATTAGTGGGATTTATTTTAGAAAAGAAAATAAAGGTGCAGTAACTGACCTGTGCGGCGGACGAACAAAGAGCGAAGAGGAACAACGTGCTCCAGGTAATGGTTGTTATCATTCTCATCGGGAAGTGAAATTATTGATTTGAGATGTATCATTAATTGTTATAAAATATTTTGGTGCAAGGGAATTAAAACAAGTGTGTAGGAAGTAGTAGTAATCTTCTCGTCTGGATCGAAATTAAGAACTAAGGATTTGTATGTTTGGTTGTATAGATGTAGGCAACTGTCATTAATCATTTTTGTTATTATTGAAGGCGTATGCCGTTATCATTAATTATTCAGTTGTTGTTGGAAAGGAATTGGGATGACAGTTTGGTGCACTTTGATTTTAAAGGAATGAGGTATTAGTCAATGGTGGGGGAAACAAGATTATGAGCCAATCATTAGGCAATCATGCCAATGATTGGCATTTGATATGTAATTTTTTTGAGATTAGGCATTTGACTGAATGGTTTTCCAAGGGTCATGTTCGCAGTGCATTCTGCTTGTTCGTAGATTAGGTGTTACGTTGACCCTTTTAAGTTAATTATCAAATTAAGATTTAAGTTTAACATATTGAGATAGGTAATTAAACATTAGGTGTATTGGGTTATATAAACGCTATTAGATTTATGATTTTTGGAGAAATTAAGGATTTACCCTAGGCTTGAAATTGAACAAATATGATTCTTGACATATAAATTTTAGGAGCTCGATTAGAGATATGAGTGAGTTTTGGGTCTAGGATAGACATATAACAATATCGGTGCCTATGAACTCGCTTACTTACGAATATTGCATAATTGGTAGATTGGGGAACGTTCTGAAGCTTTGCGAAAAGGGAAGAAAAAAATCTTGAGGATTCGTGGCACGTGATCGGCACTCAAGGTATGTTAAGACCTTTAGACTTCGTTGAGGACGTTTTCTAATTAAAGTTTAAAAATGGAATAGAAAATGGGTAAGGGCGAAAGATGGGGGTCTCGAACCAATGGTGTGACGGGCATTGATAGAGTACCGGTGTTATAAAGGAAAAATTTATTACTATAGAATGCGGATTGAAATCCGAGAATGCCAAAGCATATGGGCATTAGCTGATATATTATTAACTTGAATTTTTTTGTGTGATTGTGCTTCTTTATTGAACCCGTATAATTGTGGTAGTTCAGGTGGTTATATATTATGTTGATCTTTGATTGATTGAGATGCATTATCATCCCTTTTATTTGAAATTATATTGTGCACATGCATTGACATGGGACTGAGTATAAGTTGGGCACGTGGAGATCGTCCGTGCGAAAATTGTTTGATTATATGATAGTGCGTTGAGATCATCCGCACAAACACGTGGAGATCGTCCGTGTCAGTATATGGACCTTGCGACTCCCCCATGGGTCATGAACTCTTGATGTATTTCCGAGGAGTATCATGTATATACTGTTGAGAGAGTACTTGGTATTCTGAGGCATATCATTTCAGGGTGTCATATTGCATTGCATCTCATGGCATCTTTCATTCTTGATGATTATATTGGTGGTTGGACTTGATATTTGATTACCTTTATTTGATGAAACTTGACTGGTAAGTGTTATATAGACTTGTATAAGTAAGGAACTGATTTTTCTTATATAAACTCCGGTCACTACTTCTTCGTTGTCGTTCTATAAGATATACTGGGTACACGTGGTTTCATACTCAAACTACACTTGTTGCACTCTTTTGTGGTGCAGATTCGATTCCGAGTACGAGCACATCTCGTGAAGCTTTTTGAGTCTGTGCTTGGAGCATCTTGGAGTTGTGGTGAACTGTTTGGCTGTTCTGTGGCCCACACCTCCCTCTATCTTTTATTTATTTTGTTATTTTAGTACTCAGACAGGATATCCCTTGTTGACACCCAATTTTGGACCTCCACAATATGGATTAATCATCGAGTTTCTTCAATTTTAAACGATTTAAAATAATTAGTTTTATAAAATAAAAAAATAAAATAATAATAATAATAATAAAATTAAAAAAAATATATGTATATATATATATATATATATATATATATAGTTTACAAGTTATATTAAATAGTTTTGTCACCCTTTTATAAATTTTGAATAACATATATGTTTTATATAATTTTGGATATAATTAGCATAGTTTATAAAGATTCAAAAATCATCTCAAAAAGATTTTATTTTTTATATTTTGTTAAATAGTTTAGCTTAATTATATGCTACATTTTGAGTTAATTAGTTTATACTTAAGTTAACTATTTTATTTCGTTAAATTAAGAAGCTCTTTAGTTAATTATATTAACTTAACTCAATTTGGGCCCAACTCCCTCAATTCCCAGCCCATCAGAATACAACAACAATGTACAGCAACCAACACCAATACCCAACCGACAAACAGCCCAACTCTCTCAATTGCCAGCCCATTCCCCTGACCCGACCCAAACCCTTTTCCCCTTTTAATTGCAACTTGAACATCCAAGACCCAGAAACAGTCCAAATCACTAACACACAGCAGCAAGGAATAGAGAGAGGAGGCTGCAATTTTGTCGTCTCCCTACCATCCCTGTCTACATTAATATCGCAGCAGCAGGCAACAGACATGCGATTTCTCCCCTTTCCTCTTCCGGAATGGGTTGAAATCACAAGAAAAAAGGTGCCTCACCCGAATCATGAAAGTGTTTGGGGAGTTTTGAATTTCAAATTTGAAATCACTCTGAAATCTGCCTGTTTCTCCCCTTATCGATTCCATTATCCCCTCTACATAAACCCATAACTTTGACTGTTTTAGGGGGATTTTTTCTTTTTTCTTCGGAGGGAATAGAATACTCAGCATAGCTTAAGCAAAAAGACATACAGAATACACTTCAAGGAAAACAGAGGAGAAACCTAGCTTCCGTGTTTGGGTTGGATATTCTGCCCAGACTTCCTGATTACTATCCGTATTAGAATTTTCGTGGTGAAGGTCGTCCCCCTCTCCCGTCTTGCCTCAGCTCGCTGCATTTAAGAAGGTAAACTTCGTTTCAATTCCAACTCCTTGATGGATGTGCTGTTTTGACAAGCTGTGGGCTGTTTGATTGATTCACTAGTTTTTCTCTCTTCCTTGGCTGCCTTCATTCTCCTCGGTTCATTATTGATTATGTGATATCCAAGTGATTAGATGGAATTCGGCGTTTCGGTTGTACGAAATGTAAGACGTGCTCTTAAGAATGTTGTTGTTTGTATGAGTTTAGTTGGCTAACATGTTAAAGGGCATGTTTCCGTCCAATGAAATCTTTAGAATATATGTGATGTTGCTGGTCTATCTCATGTTTAGCCCTCTGTTCACTTTAATTTATGATGTTGTGCCTTAAATTCCTTGTTGAAATGTTTCGGTTTTAGCTAAAAATCTCACTCTTGCTTGGTCTTCTAGCATCTTTAGTTACTGTCGTGCTCATTGTTTTCTAGCAAATATTGTATTGATTGTTATGGAGAACTTGCTGCTAGTTTGACTCTTTATTAATGCTTTCATAGTTCCATTGATACTTTGGTGTGAATAATGGTCTTAGTTCCTCCAATCCATGGTTCTGTATCCTTTAGAGCATTTCATAGCCATGCATTTTTTCCATATTTTTAACTCTTTACTTCCTTTGTTGGATTTTGATTTTATTTCCTTAGGTTAGGCATATGGTTTTAATATTGGATACTATTCTAGTAGTAATATCTATTGAGGTCTATCTTCTTCTTTCTAGTTGTTTGCGATACTTTCCATGGGTAGTTTTAATTTAAATGACATCAATTCGCATTAATAATTGGGTTTTAGATTCTTATATGATATATTTGTTAGCTTATATCTTTAGTTGATCCAGATGTGGTTAAGCATGCAGTAGTTTGGTAGAAACAAGCTTATTAGTTTAATTGTGGTGCAACAAAAATACAAAAAAAAAATGTCAAAGTGTGTGGTCTGATTGCTCTCTAATTATTCTAATCAGTATTTGTGTTTTTTTTAGTGTATTGAAAGAGTTTGTTCATTTGCTAATTTGTTTCTTCTTTTCCTTTGTTGTGACATGTCGACGGAGTCCAATTCGGACTCAAAAAACATAATATGATTATGTAATGCACAAGTTTCATAAAACTCTTGAGAAATATTATTTAAATCTTCTTTACTATAAGTGTCAAAAAACCAAGTTTTAAACCGGTTCCATTTTTCATTTAAAAATTCGTTTTGAATATATTTTCTTGCCAGTGAACCTAGACTAAAATCAATCTGTTGTTTACTCATCATTAAGTATCATTAAGATTAAAATCCATCTCGGATACAGAAGGGATATCCTTATCAGAAATATCAGATGCTTTGTCATTCGTTTGAACAATGTTTAATCGAGTATCAATTTTAATTTTTTGTTTTTCTGCAGATATAACTGTTGATAAAGAATGTAATGAAGCAGCGCGATTTCTTGCTGGACCATAACAAGGTTCTATCGGAGAAATATGTTGAATAGCCAGTCTTCTATCAGAAGCAAAAGAATGTCTACTGTAAGGAACACTTTTTTCATCAAACTGCATACAAATTTTTCCATCGGAATTTTGACTAATATGAGAATATTTAGAATTAGTGACAACATCGGTCATTTGCTCAGGGAGTATAACAGAATCTAAAATCCAAGTGGTAGGAAAATTAATTTCTTCCCATTTTATAGGTCTTCTAGTAGTAACCTTAGATCTGGCGAAATTAGTTGCTACTAAAATAGTTTGATCAGATGTATCATATAACTTACATCTAGGATTCAAAGTAGCAAGTAATTTATAATAGATTCTATACGACAAGCAAATTAATTCAGATCCAGGTGCATAGTTATAACCATGGGTTTTAACATTCAAGGTTAAAACATCTAATATATTAGAATCAGTCAAAGATAACTGCAAATTGGGTTGAGCATTAAAATAAACTGGACCATAAGCCACCGTAGATTCTATCGAACCCATCAAGGATTGACGAAAATTTAAATTCCTCGCATCTCGTAGAGCAGCTAAGAAAGTCTCTGGTAACCCTTTAAGAGTTAAAGGTTTAAAATCAATTTGAACCACGCCAATATGCAAAAATTTATACTGAGATTTATATAATTCAATATCACCCTATTTAATAAACGAATAGTTTATCGGACAAGTTTAGCGCCAAGGATTGTTCAGTTGTTTTAATCAACTGTTTATTAGAAATCTTATCAAACCAACCATAATCATAAATGGTTTTTATATTAACTTTCGAAATAATCCATTTGTTTAACAAATCAAGGTTTTGAGGTATATCTACCTCTTCTAGTCGAGTGCTTTTAATATCTTCTTGATCCATAAAAGAGAGAATATATCTATGTCGAAATTCTTCACATCAATTATATATATACCATGAAAGTTCCTAGGCTCTGATACCAACGTTACAGGATCACTGACCTGGCGGTGGTCCGCCCAGTCATAGATCAAGCAAGTCAATATCCTTAGAGGTAGTCCAACTACATAAGAATCGAAATACACAAGAATTTTAACATAGTTTCTCAGACTGCATGGTTTAATTATTTTACCCAAGCAAAGGGCCTCTCAAGAAGCTAATACATACTTTTATTAAGCCCACGTGTCTACTAGTTCTAACCGGGTATGAGGTGCCCTACTTATCAAACTCAATTTCAGGCTAAAACCACGGCTCATCAGACGGAGTCATAAAGACAAAGCCAATAAAAGTAGTACTAGATCTGACTGTACCTCAATCTCGAAACCAAGTCGAGAAGCCATACTAAAATTCTTCTATATTTAAATAAAGCTTAGATCCGTCCATGGTCTATATAAAAGAGAAGTTAGTTATCCGGCATAGATATAATTTCTTAGCCTAGTCACGGCTTAACTCAGAGATAAAAAGATAAAACTAAAAGTAAAAGGAAGTACTTTGTAGCAAACAGCACACTTTACTATTCCTCCGGCCGAAGTCCGGTAAGCTTACAATACTTGAAAATATTTTACAAGTGGGGAGAGAGAAAGTAGAAAGAAGGAGAGAGGGTTTCTAAAACCTGCTCTCAATTAAAGAAAAACAAACCTATTTATAGAAAAAAGAAAGCATCTATGTACAGGATATTGGGCCCCTATCTGGGTCCTGGTAACAGTGTATCTACTATTGGTGAACAGTGTTGCTACAGTAGCGCAAGCCCGCTACCGATGCGCATAAGCTTTACACTTTGTCCTTTAATTTTGCCAAAAAATATTCGGCTTTCTTTAGTGCATCCACTGGACTTTCTTCTTCATATTGTTGGGCTTCGTGCATATCTTCACTTGTTTCACTACGCATTGATGAATCTGATTTTACGTAATGACTTATATTTAGAAGAATCTTCTTCTTTACTTCTTCTAGATATTTTATAATCATTTCATTTTGTTCTCCTTCATCATGATTAGAAATCTTTCTAGCCATATGTTTTACGGAGGTTGAGTCATCAGTCATAATTCCTTTATTAGGAATCGATTTATAATCATGTACGATTTTCGTAATTAGATCCAGCAGTTCTTGTCCGTATATGGAATTTGTTTGAGGATCTTTCTTCATCAACTTGTCCCAAAAATTATTATAATAAGTTCTGTATAGGCAAGGGATTTGTTCCTCAGTGAAATCTACTTCCGGAACCCATTTATGAATCCATGGAACAGAGAATTCTATAAAAAAATATATCTGTTCAATTTGTTGAAAATAACAAATATGTTCTTGATGATATAACTTGTTGAGATCTGGGGAAACCTTGATCCATTCTTTGTATAACTTGAGAAATGGTTCGGGCAATATTTTTATTGTTGGCCCGTGGTATGACCACCAGTTTAAAAACCAATTTGGTATAGAATTCGCAAATATCTTGGCACATACTTTTATGAACCAAGTATGTTTATGCCTCTCATTGTTATAACAAAGAACTTTATTAAATGCCTGAATATAATCTCAATAGGTAAAGCTTACCATGACTTTGTTTAGACTGAATTGTCTTTCAGTTATTGAGGAAATACCCCAATCTTCAATATGAATGACATGTTTTATAATCATTTTAGAGAAGTTATAAACATTTTCACTTGTATTATATCCTGAAAAATGTTAAAATTCAACACCTGTGCTTATCAGCAGAGTCTCATAATATTTTCGAGTTTTGTATGACTCACCCGGGAAATAAAGCCCATTAACTAAATACCTCTGGAATATCTTCCAAGGTTCTTCCCTTCTCTGTATGTCAGAGTTTTCTAAGAGAAATATCATTTCTCTTTTTTCTACGTTTTCATATGTTTTGATATCATCAACTTCTTCTTTGGCGATTGAAGCAAAAGAATCACCTTGCTTTTGAGTTAGAAACTCCTGTAGTTTAGCATATAATGGATCACTTTCTGGAATATCTTCCAGATGTATTGATGATGAAGCTTTTTCTTGTGCTCTAGAGTTTAAGTTATATAAAATCATTCCTCCCTTTTGTATAATAGGAGTACCAGATGATGAAGATCCGTATGATGATCTTGATGAACTTGGGGATGATCTTCCCCTTCCGCGAGTATAACTGCCTTTTCCTCTAGCCTTGGTTATCTAAGGAGGATCCATCCTGCAAACATAGCATTTAGTTTTAATCATTCAAGATGTTATATTTTTAATCATTCAAGAGGTTATAAACTTCATCACAATAAAATCTTTCATAAAGCTCTTGTTCAATCATGTAACTATTGACGATATCAATCACCATTCCGTTTATAATTTTCCATAATATAAGTTCCTTTAAATCTCTATTAAGAGGAACTGCCTTCAAAATCGTAATCAAATCTTTATCAGGAAAGAGGTCAAGAAAATCCATCAGAAGAAAGATATTCTCTTGATAAGAAGTCTGGGAGGGAATTATCACTTCCTTTTTTATAGTGAATATCGAAATCAAAAGGGGCTAATTGTGTCTGCCATCTAGCAAAAATTAACTTAGACTCATCATGTTTAAAATCTTTATCAAACATATACTTGACTGACTGAGCATCAGTTTTTATCAAAAAATTTTGATTATATAAATCATCTTGAAATTTTAAACACGCTTAACGATAGTTAACATTTCATGAGCTACTGTCGCATATTTTTTCTGAGCATCGCTCCATTTTCCTGAATGAAATCGAATGAGATATTAATTTTTATCATGCGGATTAATTTGTTTCAATATACCTCCATACCCAATATTAGACGCATCCGTATCTACAATCTTTGGCCAAGCAGGATTAGCAAAGGTTAAACAAGGTAAAGATTTAACTCTTTCTTTAATAGTCTTTACAAGATCTGTGAGACTATTAGTCCAAGGCTTCTTATGATCCTTTTTTAGCCTATCATATAACGGAGCTAGATCTCGAGACAAATTTTTGTAGAAGGGGGAAATGTAATTTAAACTTCCCAGAAACCGCTGCAATTGTGTCCTATCTGTATTAATATCAGGGAATTTTGATGCGAATTCAATAGATCGCTGAATAGGAGTCATTTTTCCTTGACAAATCAAATGACCCAAAAATCTAACTTATGTTTGAAAAAGACTCATTTTAGGTTTAGATATGACCAAACCATTTTGAATAACTATTTTCTTAAAAATGTCTAGATGCTTAATATGCATTTCAAGAGTCTTTAAGCATACCAAAATATCATCAATATAAACTATGATGAAATCCAAATAAAGATTAAAAATATCATTCATAATCTTTTGAAATTCCGAGGGAACATTTTTTAAACCAAAGGGTATTACATTCCATTCGTATTGTCCAAACGGAACATTAAATGTCGTTCTATAAGAATGCTCTTTAAATAGTTGGATTTGCCAATATCCAGATTTTAAATCAATTTTGAAAAGATATTAGCATCATATAATCTTGATAATAAATCCCTTTTGTTTGGAATGGGATACCTAATCCATTTTAAAAATTTATTCAAAGGTTTATAATTTATAACTAACCTGGGAACACCTCGTTCTTTTTCTGCTGCGTTATTAACATAAAAAACAGTACACGACCATGGTAATTTGGAAGGCTTTATCAAACCTTTTTGTAATAAATTATCAATTTCCTTTTTGCAGAATTCAACCAATTCGGTATTCATCTGACAAGGACGTGATTTGGTAGGGATATTTTCCTCAGAAAAATCATCTTCATATGGAAGAGTTACAATATGCTTTTTTCAATTCCAAAAGGCACTAGGATGATCAGCACAAATATCAAAGGCCATTTTTTCAGAAATGAGTTTAATCTTTTCCTGTACTTTAGTAGATTTTAAAGTGTCGAATATATTTATACTAAATATCTCAAGTTGTAAATAATCAACATGCTTTTGTTTCATTTCAATTAGAGCATTAATATCTCTAGAAATAGGCTCGGTGATAAAAGTATAACTAATATCTTGATTTTTATAAGTAGCAGAAAATTCTTTAGCATTTATATTAGTAAAAGGATAAATTGCATTTATAAAAGGAGTTCCTAGAATAATAGGAGGGTATAACTGATTTTTTACTAAGAAAAAGAAGTGAGGAATACAAACTTTATTCTGGCAAATACGAGTATTAGATAATTTATACTTAATATCTAAAGCATGACCAGATGCAGATTTAACCATATGAGTTGTTTTTTCAAAATATTTAGTAGGTACAAGACATTCTTGAATACAACTCACATCAGCGCCACTATCAATCATAGCAATGTTAGTTATAGAAAAAGTATTATCAATTAATATAGTACATTTAACATACCATTTATGAGCTGTAACAATTTGCACCATTCCTAAAAACATATTTTGTTTCGGATCAATATTCAAAGTGTTGGCAAGAATATTTTCTTCAGCAGTAGATTCATCAACCTTATTTTTTTCTTTGCTATTAGCAGACTCAATCTGAGTAAGACGGTGATCATAAATAATATGATTTTTGTTTAAGAAATTTAATTTCTTCCTTCAAATGTTCAATTTCTCCTTTTAAATCATCAAAAAAGGTATCACGAATAACCATAGTTTGTTTAGAAGAGAGTCTATTATGAACTTCAGACAAGGAGTAAGGAGCAGAATAATTAAAATCATCTTTAACCTTTTCATCACTAGGAATACTAGTTGAAGAGCTAGTTTTACTAGCAGCCAAATGAATGATCTTTTCACGAAGAGTATTATCGGTAACTTCTTTTAGAAGTTCTATCACATTGTCTGCAGTGATAGTGAACATATTCATGTCTTCAAACTGAGATTGCAGCTTGTAAAATTCATCATGTTCGCAGTGACAAATATCACCATGACATTTGCAAGCATCATTCGAATCTTGATGAACCTTAGAAGGCTCAGGTTGCTCACCCTCTGTTGCATAACTTGCTTCAGAATCACCATAATCTGATTCGGAACTAGAAGTATAAAGAAAACTATAAATCTTCTCTTGAATATCATCATCAAGTTCTAGAGTCTTAAGCTTTTCCAGCTTACAATTTGGAGCTATATGCCCAAATTTTCCACATTTATAACACTTAATCTTATCAAGATTTCGCTTTGACCTATTCCTGGTAAATCTATGAGATTTACGATGAGTCCTACGCTCATCTCTTTCTTCTCTAGTCCTTCTTCTAGATCTTCTTTTTTTATGATAAAATCTATGAGATTCTGATTTAGAAGTTTCGCGGTTTGTTCTTTTTGAAGCATCCGGTAAATCGAATTGGGTACAAAAATTTCCTAATTGAGACTTTTCTCTAAGCTTATCCATCTTAAGCTGTATTGAGAGTTTTAACTCATTGCACAAATTTATGCCTTCTTACGTACAAGCCCCAATAAGCTTTCCAAAAGTAAAATCACTATAGGGAATAATTCCTTGAGAATTTCTAAGAGTCTTTTTTACTCTTTCTGCAAATAAAGAAGGTAAGCCATCAATAAATTTGGCTTTCCAGAATTCTAAACCATTTTCGGGAAGTTCCATGACCCGACTTAAATAAGTATCTTTATACCGTCTAAACTCACCTAAATGTCTACATCTAAGACCATTTAGAAGAGATCTAATGGTTTCATATTGATTGGTAAATCTACCACTAAAATGTTTAAGAATAGTCAAAATAAGTGTATACACAGCGTCTGCTCTATTTTGAACAAGGGCAAAGCCACAATTATCAACTCTTTCATTTACTGCCTTAGCATTAATAAATGCTGCTCTCGCATCAGAGGGCATATAATTATCCCACCATCCTCTTAGTTGACCGGTAAATCCTGCAATAATCATCTTGCAAATGGTCTTGTCAGTGTTACTAACACTTTTGCAGATAGTAGCATACATAAGCATCCTATGAACCATAATCGTCAACTGCCAATCAGTTAACCCATCGAGATTCCATTCATAAATCTCACTGCCACTATAAGAAGTGTTAGTTTGATTCCAATCTCTTTCCTCTATTAAAACATCTTGAGGAGTAGGCCTGGGATAGTAATATGTTTGCATGCTAGGTTTTCTAGCATAAGCAGTATTACTACTATTCTTCTTTGGATACCCATGAAGTTTATTAACTTCCATTTCCATTTGAGTTTTGAAATCAAAAGTGGCTTCCATCTCATCTGCAAAATTTTCAGCGAGACTTATCGGTTTTGCACTTGCACCAAATTGAGAAAACTTTTTATCAAGAAGATTTTCAAGGTCGTGCAAAGGTCTAAGAATAAAATCATGAATCTCAGGAGGCCTTTGAATATGAACATCAGGTTGTTTTGACGAAGAAGCCTATTCCGAAACTTGTTTCACAGATTTTAGCTTACTATCAATTTGAACAATCAGATTAGACAGGCTATCTAATTTTTTGTCTAGAGAACAAATATGTTCACCAATAACTTTGACCTATAGGCCCAAATAATTATTTTGAGAAATAAGACGATTGATTTCATTTATACTTACCGCGGCGACCTCATTATCAATAAATTTATGAAAAGCAATAAAAGTAATATCAGTATTACTTGGTAAAATAAACGGAGCTTGAGGAGGATAAATGGATTGAATAATATTACCCGATTCATCTTTGTAAGATCGTTCAAGAACGTTGATGAATAAAGGCAAATAAGTGGTTATAAACCAAGGCACAAAAAATATAATATGATTATGTAATGCACAAGTTTCATAAAACTCTTGAGAAATATTATTTAAATCTTCTTTACTATAAGTGTCAAAAAACCAAGTTTTAAATCGTTTCCATTTTTCATTAAAAATTCGTTTTGAATATATTTTCTTGCCAGTGAACCTAGACTAAAATCAATTTGTTGTTCACTCATCATTAAGTATCACTAAGATTAAAATCCATCTTGGATACAGAAGGAATATCTTTATCAGAAATATCAGATGCTTTGTCATTCGTTTGAACAATGTTTAACCGAGGACCAATTTTAATTTTTTGTTTTTATACAGATATAACTGTTGATAAAGTATGTAATGAAGCAGTGCGACTTCTTGCTGGACCATAACAAGGTTCTATCGGAGAAATATGTTGAATAGCCAGTCTTCTATCAGAAGCAAAAGAATGTCTACTATAAGGAACACTTTTTTCATCAAACTGCATACAAATTTTTCCATCGGAATTTTGACTAATATGAGAATATTCAGAATTAGAAACAGCATCGGTCATTTGCTTAGGGGGTATAACAGAATCTAAAATCCAAGTGATAGGAAAATTAATTTCTTCCCATTTTATAGGTCTTCTAGTAGTGACCTTAGATCTGGCGAAATAATAATAATAATAATAATAATAATATAATTTTTTATATTTATGCTCCATACTTAGTTTTTTATTTTATTAGTCCCGTCAACACTTGAGGTTTTCCCTTTAAAAGTTTTCCTTTATTTATTCCCCTTAATAATAGTAATAATAAATAAATAAAAAGTGAATTTCTTTTTAATTAGTTAATATTTTCTCAAAAGAAATTAGTCAAAGTCATTTTTAGTGAAATCGCCGGTCAACCACAAGTTAGCGGACATTCCGAGGGCCTAACACCATCTCGGAATGTACATTGAACTTCGAACCCTTTTTCAATAGATTTTATCTGTTTGAGTCTTTTGAAAAACCTTATTTTTTCTTGGTTTTTACTAAAAAAAAATTAAATGGCGAATTTGTTTCTTCTGGAAATCGATTTCTCTTCGAACTATAAGTTTAGTCGATTTTTTGAAACTAGTCATTTTCTTTTATTTATTTTTCGAGTAAAACATCCCTTAGGTTTGAATTTGTCATTTTAGTTTCAGACTTGCACCATATTGAGAAGCTCTTGTACTTATGACACCAATTCTTGGGTGGTATTTTAGTTTTCTGCATTTTGTATTTATAAAGGACTTAGTGTTGGAAATATTTTACTCGTTGTTTACCTTTTACCTCATTAGTTAGTTAAAATTGATAAAATATGTTGGGTTGGCTTACCTATTGATTGGGAACATATGTGTCATCACGACTTGTGAATTTGGGTTGTGACAAATGTAACCCACACTCGAACGATTAGTGCGTCAAAACGTGACACCCGATCCAATATATGTCGAAACGTGAAACCTGATCCAATAGTGTCGGAACGTGACGCCCGATCCAATCAACCAGAATCACAAACACAATTAGCACCACAATGAATGATTTACACATTTGTATCGTATAGTCAGGTAACAGGTTCATTGCATGCTACGAAATCACAAATAGTCATTTCATTAGATTCATTTCATCTTTCTCTATTCACATACATGCATGAATACAATGGAGCAGTTAGTAAACATATATAACACAGACGGGAAATCAAACCATCACCTACTTCGAAACCAAGCATGAACACTCTTAAGGAACTTGAGCTTTCCCTTCCCGGAGTCTCTCAGCTTGTTTTTAGTCTAAAACAAGTAATTAATACAAAGGATCAATAATAGTGGCCTAGTTTACCAAGATTATGTCCAAATACTAACCCTTGGCCAATTCCATGATCCTAACACCCAACTAGGGCTTTTTTTCCACCATTAAATTCAAGCCAAAACCCTCCCCAACGATAAATAGCAAATATTCTAAGTTCTAAGAATCATTTTATGAATTAGGGGAGTACTTGACTTACATTTAGCGTAAGAATTAGTGGAAAAAAAAGAAATAGCCCTAGGTCGCTCTTTTGCTCTCGAAAAATGAAGTTTACAGAAAAATAACGTTTTTGAGACTTTTTTCGTTTTTAATCACGACTGGCTCGCCATGGAAGGAATAATTTTGTCGTGGGCGGTTGCATGGACACAAAGACTCATAATTTGTGTTCCAAGTCTCTATTTCATAACACACCCTCAAACCTTAATGTTCTAAAACTACCATTTCACGCTAAGATCAATAATGGGAGTTCTGCCCACCCAAATTTGATTTCGTAAAGCCATGCATACACATATCGTCTTGGTTATCCACTGAAATGATCAAATTCATAAACACATCCCCCATCCATTATCGGATTACCCTATACATAACCTGACTCAGATTTTGTCCAAGTTTTGCCTAGGTTGGAAATTTCCAAGTTACTACATTGAAGTTTTCTGGCTCAAATTACTTGCCCATTGGCTTATCCATAATGACGGGAACAAGTCGTTACAATAAATACCAATTTACCCATCACCCATCCCCGAGTGGCTAGAAGCTTAATTAGCTTGGATACTCCTCACCTTAATGTCACGCCCCAAACTCGAGAGGGGCAACTGGCTCCTAATGCCAAAACACAGGCCCGAGCCGACCCTGCTGAACCATTTGCTACTAGCGCATGGCAGCCACACACAATCAAGAAATCAAACAAGTATATCTCGGCGTAAAACTAAGCCATCGGCCGGCAAGGCGGGGTCAACCAATCTATAAAAGAAACAGCTAGTCCCAGGAGATCATATAAATAAATAGTCAACTAGCACAGAAGTCCTAATTGGGTCATCGAGGCCACCATGATATCTATACCAAAACTAAAAGCAGGTATATATCAATACAATACATCAATCAGCTCACAAGCTTCAACAAACCAACAACATAGGCCAGGATGGCCGTAACGTAGCTATAAACCCCACACACTAGTCTGCAAGCCTCTAAGAGTAGTAAAGATTGGTGGGACAGGGCCCCAGCCTACCCATAAAGATATATACAACAAAATGTAACAAACCTCCCAACTCTGGCAGCTCCGGAGGAATGGGGCTAGCCAACCGGATAAAAGTCAATCCTGCTGCTTAGGAGGTCTACTCAGTCGTCTGTCAAGACCTGCATACATGCATGCAGTGCCCCCAAGGCCATGGGGTGTCAGTACAAAATAATGTACAGAGTATGAAAGGCAGTAGACTATGATGAGGTATCTTGATATACTAGAATAATCTAATAAATAAATCAAGGCTAAGATAAGTGTACTGACCTGCTCCTAAATCTAAACTTACCAAAAATAATAACACAACAACCTAACCAAGCCCCCATAAGCTCGGCAGGTACAAACAGCACACAAGACCACCTACTCAGGCCCCCATAAGCCCGGAAGGTGCCGATCAACCTATATACCCCTATTAGTAGTCCCCTAGCCCCGTAGGGAGTCACATAGCCCTCTTAGGCATTAATATAGCCCCTTAGGTAGCACATAGCTCCTTTAGGCATCAACGTAGATTATAGACAACTCATAGCCCTTTTAGGCAACAACATGGCCCTGTAAGAAGAACATAGCCTTCTTAGGCGTCAATATAGCCCTGTAGGCAACTCATAGCCCTGTTAGGCATTCATATAGCCCTGTAGGCAGAACATAGCCCTTCTAGGCATAGATCACATTCCTGCATCTAACCACAATAGCCCCAACGACAATAACAACAATCCAACCGCTAAAAGCGAGCAATTTAGTTATAAGCAATCTATACAAATAGCCTCTTAAGTCATGTCCAACATAGGGACGCTACTAACTGAATAATAATCCCGACAAGGGAGGATTATATCAACTCGAGCAGCCAACAATATATCAAGGACAACAACCCAAATACATTGCTTCTAAACTTTAAGGAAACATGTCGTAAGTAGAGAATAGCCTTAACATACCATTCCAATGAACGCTCGAAAGACCGTAGTTCCTTCACAAAAGTTGTTCCTTATGTCCTAAGCTTCTCAAACACTATATATACACAGCTGGTACGCACCTATAAACAGTTTATAATTAATCTTATATCAGCAGATTTGCCATATTGCCCCAACTTGTCGAAATGTCCGTAGAAATTCATAAAAACAATCATAAAAGAGTCCCGAGATGATTACCTTAGTTAACCAAGTTAAAACCTTGAAGAAACACCAATAGTTACAAATTTATATCTTCAAAAACTAGCTCCAAACGCAGCAAATAAAAGGGAAAAATGATTGCCACGTGTAGGGATTACGTTTCTAGGCACGGGGGCAATGTTTAATGGTAGAAATCGTCAAAACTAACCTTCATCATACTAGGACTCCATAGGAACCCTCTCCTAAGCTTTTTTTCTTGTTTTGGAACTGCAATGAACTGTTTCCATGGCTAATAACGTTAAATAGCCGACATACCATATTTCTTTACCCGACCCGGATTTTGCCCTGGCAGTCCCTAGTAAAACCCTCATAACTTTTTACTCGGATGTCCGTTTGATACGGGGTTTTGTGCGTTGCAAACTAGACTCATAGGCCTTCGATTTAATGGGTAATAGGCCTTCTAACTCTTTATATATTGGGAGAAAACATCCAATACATTTTACCCAAATTTCAAAAAAATCTTTAAAAAGGAACTTACGATAACTTTCGCCAACTTTTATTTTTCCATTTATTTAACTTCAAAACTTGAGATAAAACCCTTGCACACTTAAAATATGAATACCACATCCTTTTCAAATTAAAACTCACCCTCTTTCTCTTTCCACGAAGGTACGAGTTAATTTAGACATTTTGGAAGAGTCGGGTGTTACACTTAAACTGAGCATCCTTTACAAAATCCACCCTCAAAGGTTTCACATATCCAGCCTCAAACCATCATATGGGAGATCTACAACCCTCCCATAAAGTGCATCGAACGGTGCCATGTCAATGCCGAAGTGATAACTATTGTTGTAGGAGAACTCATACAAAGGTAGGGATTTATCCCAATGTCCTCCAAAGTCAATTAAACATGCCCTTAAAATGTCTTCCAACACTTGATCTTCGACTGTCCATCAGTCTGTGGATGAAAAGTTGTGTTGAGAGTGAGTTCAATGCCCAACTCTTCATGCAACTTGCCCCTACTTAAAATTCATAAAATACATTTACTTCTGTCAACCAATGCCTTTCACAATATAAACAATTGTAACACAAAAAATATTAAATTTATCATCAAAATTAGTGTAGTCAAAAGAGTACTTAAACTGATGCTACCAAAACTTTATATTTTTTTCTATTTAAAGAATTTCAAGGAGCAAAGAATATTCAACTAGTAGTAGTATATACCTTTGATTTCCGGTCAAAGTTAGTGACCGAACACTATTGTATTGCAAAGTACCAAATGAAATTTATTTTTAAACCATAAAAAGATTCTAGAAATACATACCTAATTTATGCATATAATATTCTTGATTCCAATAGTTACCATTTTCCTTTTTGATTCTCATAACGAGATCAACCAGAACATGAACTGAGTAAAATATGAGCTAAAGCAACTAAAACTCAATCCCAGTTAGATACAGGGTTTTGTGCGTTGCAAACTAGATTCGTAGGCCTTCGATTTATTGAGTAATAGGCCTTCTAACTCTTTATATATTGGGAGAAAACATCCAATACATTTGACCCAAATTTCAAAGAAATCTTTAAAAAGGAACTTACGATAACTTTCGCCAACTTTTATTTTGCCACTTACTTAACTTCAAAACTTGAGATAAAACCCTTGAACTCTTAAAATATAACATACCACATCCTTTCTAATTTATTACTCACCCTCTTTGTCTTTCCATGAAGGTACGAGTTAATTTAGACGTTTTGGAAGACTCGGGGTGTTACATCCTTCCCCCCTTAGAAACATTCATCATCGAATGAAAAATCTGAGTCACACAATCGTGTCTCTAGGAGTTGCCAAAGTATAGGCAAAGTATCATTTGTGAATGTGACTATCCATAACCTAAAACGCAGAAATTTTAACCTAGGCGTCTCACATTACGGCATAAATAGCTAAGCACTATAGCTCCCCAATAACAATGTGAGCAAAATACAACGACAACAACCGTAATAATAAGCAATAATATATAAATAAAAATAAAAATTTATAGGTATTTAACCTTACTTCACTAATATAAATTGATATGTTATCACCCTGGGGTATGAAACAATTGAGGATATTTGGACCTCATGCCATCCTCAGCTTCCCAGGTCACCTCTTCTCTATTCTTGTTTCTCCACAATACTTTAACCGAAGCCACCTCCTTGGTCCTCAATTTACGAACCTGTCAATCTAATATGGCAACTGGAGTTTCCTCGTAGGACAAATCCTTTGTGATCTGAACATCCTCAACTGGGACAACCCGATAAGGGTCTCCTACGCACTTCCGTAGCATCGATACATGGAAAATTGGATGAACAGATTCTAGCCCCGAAGGAAATTCTAACTCATAAGCCACTTGTCCTACCCTCCGAAGAATCTAGTATGGCCCAATGAATCTTAGACTAAGTTTGCCTTTTTTGCCAAATCTCATAACACCTTTCATAGGCGAGACTTTTAAGAATACCCAGTCATCAACACAAAACTCTAAGTCCCTTCATCGCACATCTGAGTATGACTTCTGTCGACTTTGAGCTGTTAGAAACCTCTCCCGAATGAGCTTAACTTTCTCTACTGTCTGCTGGACTAAGTCAGGTCCAATCAACCCTGACACACCTACCTCGAACCATCCAATGGGGGATCTACATTTTCTCCCATACAAAGCCTCATAAGGTGTCATCCCGATACTGGAATGATAACTATTATTGTATGCAAACTCAATAAGAGGCAAGTGGTCATCCCAACTTCCCTTGAAGTCTAGCGCGCACGCCCGTAACATATCCTCGAAGGTCAAAATTGTGCGCTCAGCCTGGCCATCTGTTTGAGGGTGAAAGGCGGTACTAAGATTAACTTGTGTTCCTAATCCTTTCTGGAAGGACTTCCAGAAGTTGGCGGTAAATTGTGCTCCTCTATCGTAGATAATAGATACTGAGACACCGTGTAGCCTAACAATCTCTCTAATATAGAGCCCTGCATAGTCTTCGGCAGAAAAAGTAGCCCTGACTAGTAAGAAGTGGGCTGATTTTATTAGTCTATCAACAATTACCCAAATAGAGTCAAACTTGCGAAGCGATCGAGGTAACCCTGTAATAAAATCCATATTAATTGTTTCCCACTTCCACAAAGAAATGGCTATCTCCTGACCTAGCCCAGCGGGCTTTTGGTGCTCAACCTTCACTTGTTGGCAGTTAGGACACTGCGCCACAAACTCAACAACGTCCTTCTTCATCCGCTGCCACCAATAGATCTCCTTAATATCATGGTACATCTTCGTCGAACCAGGGTGAATAGAATAACGAGAATGATGTGCCTCTTCCATAATTCGATGTCGAAGCCCTGCAACATTCGGAACACACAATCGACCGCTATATCTGAGGACTCCATCTTTTGCTATATCAAATGCTAAAGACTGTTGATCCTGAGCCTTAGCTCTAAGCTGCTCTAAGCTAGGATCCTCTTGTTGTCGTGATTTTACTTCTACAACTAGAGATGATACGACTGTATCCTGATTTGTGACCCCACTATCGTATGCCTCTAATAATTTGACTCCCAAACTAGCCAACTGATGAAGCTCTCGTGCTAGCTCCCGCTTCTCAACACCTAAATGGGATAAACTACCCATAGATCTTCGACTGAGGGCATCGGCTACCACATTCGCCTTTCCTGGATGATATAAAATATCCACGTCGTAGTCTTTCAGTAACTCAAGCCATCAACGCTGTCGCAGATTTAACTCCTTCTGTCAAAATATATATTGAAGGCTTCTATGATCAGTGAAGATGTCAACATGAACGCCATAAAAATAGTGTCTCCAGATCTTTAATGCATGCACAACTGCATCCAACTCTAAATTGTGGGTTGGATAGTTTTTCTCATGCTTCCTCAACTGCCTTGAAGCATATGCGATAACCTTACCATGTTACATTAGAACACATCCCAACCCAACACCAGAAGCATCACAATACACCACATAGCCTTCTGAATCGTCTGGTAATGCAAGAACTTGTGTTGATGTCAACCTGTCCTTCAGTTCCTGGAAACTATGCTCGCAAGCCTCAGTCCACTGGAACATAGCTGTTTTTTGAGTCAGCTTCGTTAATGGGGCTGAAATTGAAGAAAACCCCTCTACAAACCTTCTGTAGTACCCAGCTAACCCTAAGAAACTACGAACCTCAGTCAGAGTCATGGGTCTGGGCCAAGTCTTTACGGTCTCAATCTTTTGTGTATCAACCACAATACCTACATCTGATACAATATGGCCTAAGAAAGCTACAGAGTCCAACCAGAACTCACACTTAGAAAACTTTGCATAAAGTTCTCGGTCTCGAAGAACTTGAAGGACTGCTCGCAGATGATTTGCATGCTCATCTTTTGAACGTGAATACACCAAAATATCATCAATAAACACAATCACAAACAAGTCTAGATATGGCCTAAATATACTATTCATCAGGCCCATGAACACTGTTGGGGCATTAGTTAATCCAAAAGACATTACCAAGAACTCAAAGTGTCCATATCTAGTTCTAAAAGTTGTCTTTGGAACGTCTTTCTCCCGAACTTGTATCTGGTGGTACCCTGATCTTAAATCAATCTTTGAGAAACACTTAGCACCTTGTAACTGATCAAACAAGTCATCTATCCTCGGAAGGGGATACTTATTCTTTATAGTTGCCTTATTCAGCTGTCGATAATCGATACACATTCTTAGTGAGCCATCTTTCTTCCTTACGAACAACACTGGCGCACCCCATGGTGAAGCACTAGGCCTAATAAAGTCTTTATCCAGCAAGTCTTTCAGCTGATCCTTTAACTCCTTTAGCTCAGCAGGAGCCATTCTATAAGGAGGGATAGATATGGGTTGTGTACCTAGTAGCATATCGATAGCAAAATCAATTTCTTGTTCTGGAGGGATACCAGGAAGGTCGTCTGGAAATACATCTAGAAACTCACTAACTACCGGAATAGACTAAAGAGTCGGTGGTTCTGCATCTATATTATGAACGCGAACAAGATGATAAATACAACCCTTAGTAATTATCCTTCTCGCCTTAAGATAGGAAATAAACCTACCTTTCAGCGTTGCTGTATCGCCTTTCCATTCCCGAACTGCCTCCCTTGGAAAGTGGAATCTAACAATCTTTGTTCGGCACTCAACATTAGCATAACAAGACGATAACCAGTGTATGCCCATAATGACGTCGAAATCGACCATCTCTAACTCTACAAGATCTATAGAGGTCTGACGATCGATAATTTCTACGGTGCAACCTCGATAGATTCTCCTGGAAACAATAGACTCACCAACTTGTGTAGATACAATAAAGGGTCGATCTAATGACTCTACTACTATACATAACTTCCCCGCAATAAATGAAGTAACATAAGACAGAGTAGATCCAGAATCTATCAAAGCATAAACACAATGGGAGCAAACAATCAATGTACCTGTCACAACATCTGGTGATGACTCTGAGTCCTGTCGGTCGGCTAGTGAATATGTACGATTCTGGCCACTACCAGAACTAGATGCTCCCTCTCTGCCTCAGCCTCTACCTCTACCTGCAGAAGTCTGGGGTCCACGCCCTGTAGACTGTGCTGATGAAGAGGAACTTAATACTGACCTGGTCGACTGACCTATACTACCCTGACCTATGGTCGGGCAGTTTCTCCACCCATGCCCCTCCTGTCCACAAGAATAACAACCTGTGGAACCCTGTTTGTACCTCCTGAAATGCATCCTACCACAAGTTGCGCAACGCGGCGGTGCTATCCTAGCCTGGTCTTAGCCTCTCTGCTGTTTAGAGCCTGATGCTCGTGAACCCTCACCTGGGCCTAACTGTCCCTGACGATAAAATCTACTCCCCTGGAACTGCTGTGGTGGAGGTCTAGGTGGCCTACTAGAATATCGAGGTCTGGGACCACCCTGAATATCTCCATATGAACCAGCGGGCCTATCCCTCTTCTGTCTCTCTCTATCGTCCCTCTCAGTCATATACTGTAGATGTCGGCGATCCTCTATGCCTTGTGCAAAGGCCTAAATTTGTGAGATATCCATATTATCATTTAGTGCAGCAGTAAAACAAGCGTCGATATAGTCTGAGTCAAGCCCTCCTACAAATCTACGCACCCTGTCATGCATTGTATCAACAAATGTTGGTGCATATCTAGCCAATGAATCAAATCTCAACCCGTACTCTCGGACACTCATGCTGCCCTGTCGGAGGTTCAGAAACTGGTCCACCCGGCCATCCCTAATCTCTCGAGGCAAATAGTGATCTATGAAAGCTTCTGTAAAGCTATCCCAAGTCGGTAAAGATATATCTTCTCCCCTAGATCTCTCCTAACTTTCATACCACAATACTGCAACATCACGCAATCGAAATGATGCTAACTCAACTGACTCAGTCGCTGAGGCATGCATGACTCTGAAGATCCTGTGAAGTTGATCAACAAAGTGCTGAGGGTCTTCTCTGCTATCTGTCCCAGTAAACTGTGGAGGATTCAAGGCAACAAATTCACGAACTCTCGAACTTCCGGGCCCTTCAGAAGGTCCGGCAACATTTGCACAACTAGCTGGCGCTGTGCAGCTACTAACTGTGCTAGCATATATACTGCACTATTGAAATCATGATCAGATGGAATATGAGGAACTAGAGGTGATACTGCTGGTGGAGCCGGGGGTCATGTAGCCCTTGGAGGCTCCTGAAGCGGTGGAGAAGCAATAGGGGGCTGAGAAGATGTCTCCCCTTGGGTCTCACAATGGGCTGCCTCCACCTGTGGTACCTTGCCAGTACCCTTGCCTGCAGTTGTATCTAGTTCCCGGCTAGTTGTGGTCTGTCTGGTGTCAGCCATCTCTATCTGCATACAAATATCAATTATAAGCCAGAAACCTCAACCCTTAATACACCGCTCTAAAGCACGAGGTAAGCAAAAGAAGGATAGTCATTCTAATATGCCCGGCAGCTTCTTGCTTATCGAATGCGGTGCACAACACATTTATAAACAAGACTCTACTAGACATGGCTTGCAGACTCCCTGGGATAAGACGTTGCTATGATACCAAGTTTTGTCACGCCCCAAATTCGAGAAGGGCAACTGGCTCCTAATGCCAAAACTCAGGCCTGAGCCGACCCTGCTGAACCATTTGCTACTAGCGCATGGCAGCCACACACAATCAAGAAATCAAACAAGTATATCTCGGCTTAAAACTAAGCCATCGGCCGGCAAGGTCCCTGTCAACCATTCTATAAAAGAAGCAGCTACTCCCAGGAGATCATATAAATAAATAGTCAACTAGCACAGAAGTCCTAATTGGGTCGTCGAGGCCACCATGAAATCTATACCAAAACTAAAAGCAGGTATATATCAATACAATACATCAAACAGCTCACAAGCTTCCGCAAACCAACAACATAGGCAAGGATGGTGTCACGACCCGGGAGCACCCCCTAGTTGTAACCGGCGTACTCGACCTCAAAGAGGTCTAATACAAGCCTCTTAGCATTCATTCATCGCATAGACACCAAAACCATAAGGAATTAAAAACTTTCTTCACACACGAAGATACTTTCAATAAATAGCAAGCGAAAGACTTTCTAGACTTTATACAATATGTCTCAAAACCATCTAATACTTGAATATAACATTGGGACTAAGCCCACTCAAAACTTAAGCAAATACTAGAGAGACATAAAAAGAACATGTTGGTTATTGCCCTCGAATCTATGAGGACTCACCAAGTCTTCATCTTCAACTCTTAAAAACCTATCAAGTAGCCATGACATATCACCATCTCCAAATCCCTACACTTTAGTCAAAAAGCGAAAGAAAGGGGTTAGCACAATTAAGTACTAAGTATGGAGACCATGCAAGAAAATATGCACAACGGACATTTACAAGAAATGTATGCTTTCATGTCCTTTGATAAAACCTTTCCTTTACAAGTATAAGAGACATAATACAAGTCAACATTAACATATTAGACCATAGCCAACCATACATATACTTAACATAAATCCATATACAACCCATGCTTAACTTTAGAAGGACACATGTCATTTCATTACCATAGGACCTCTACCTAATATAACCTTAAGACACACTTGAGTGAGACAAGAAGTGACCGCCCACACAATCCTCTTCAAGCACACTTAAGTGTTCCCCAAGATTACCTTAGATAAGGACTTTATAGGCAAAGTGCATAATCATACCCGATAGATAGCATATTAATGAGATGATATGTATAATGATGCTTACATAAAATAAATCATATTTAGTGGGGCATAGTACATGTGTGGTGAGTGACCATCAATATAGTATTTCCAAGGCCTACCACCCCCTTGGAGAGGCGAAAGAGGTACAAACCCCTCAATGTGGTTACCCGGGCCTACCACCCCCCGAGCTAGGGACCAAGGTACAAACCCCTCGATATGGTTATACGGGCCTACTACCCCCCGTACTAGGCAACCAAGGTACCAACCCCTCGATATGGTTATACGGGCCTACTACCCCCCGTACTAGGCAACCAAGGTACCAACCCCTCGATATGGTTATACGGGCCTACTACCCCCCGTACTAGGCAACCAAGGTACCAACCCCTCGATATGGTTATACGGGCCTACTACCCCCCGTACTAGGCTTGGTCGACTCACAACACTTATATAGAGAAAACAATATACATGTGTCCATTTCATCATCATTTCAGTAATTATATAACCATCCGATTCATAGGACGTACATTGGACCTTCCATTTCCTAAGAATTCTATAAATGGGCATTTTATCAAACACAAGGTGGGCTATTGTTCATGTAAATGAAATCTTGTATTTCAAGAATACTAAGTCCAACCAATTCCAAAATCCATATAAATCAGCCCACCAACAACATACATATATATCAACCTTCATAATTTGATCATGGAAGCATGAAAACCATAAACATCACATAATAATTCCATTTCATGATAATATGCAAAATAGACCATAATAGGATGTGTAGTAGTAATTCCATAATTCAAGAGTTCATAAATAATCATAAGGACCCATAAACTTGAAGTAGAAATAGAGGATAAATGGTTGGACTTGTGGAAAGGAAGGTTTCCACAATCAAACCCACATACCTCAACTTGTTCACGAGTATATCAACCTTAGAAATACAATTACATAACTTATTTAACTTCTATTAGCTCAGTAATGTTGACGTAAAATAGGATCATCATCATAAGTAAGCCTAGCATGTACAAATACAACTATGCTCCCAAAACAGTGAATCTGGCCAGCCTAGTACCTCATGTTGCATCTTAGATTTGAAAAGGAAAATGGCAGAACTAGACTTTATAACCTTCATGAAAGATGTAGATACATCTCTTAGGGTTGCAAACAAACAAGGATCACCGCAAAATATATTTTGTACAAAAAGATATAGTCAAGACACTAGCCGCTGGTCATGCAGGATTTCAATTCTCGGAATCTGGGCAGAACTTGCCCTATGTTGCGTCCCATATTTCGTATCCATAACAGTTAAATTAGAATTTTACATAAACATAAAAGTTGTAGGTATACGAGTTAGCTTTCCAAATCATATTTATTCACTGCAAACTAAGTTCTAGAGCAAGAGATATGCCTAAAATACCAAACACTATCCAGCTCAAAAACAGGTTTCGTCACTTACATCCGAAAGGAATGCCATATCCTATCGATTCATATTCAACAAAGCTTCTAATGTATCAAGAAGAGGCACCTAAGTCTACCAAGTCAAGACACACATCACATTATAAAGATCCTTCACATTCCATCATCATCACATATGAACAATAATAGAGGACACACTTTCAATCACAATACAATAACACTTTAAACAAGATCACCTTGAGATCACATGAACACCTTTATATTCACAACATGATTGCCTTTACTTCATTTGATTCTCATTCAAGTCCTTCACATCACATTCACATATATGATATCATGTCAACACTTCAATTCCTCATATAATGCCTCCAAGGCCATAAACACAATACATTCAATAAGTAAACACCTCCACCATAAGTGGATCACACATCAATCTATCACAATTCTATATCAATTCTACCTTAACAATGAAGTTAGGTCCACTTACCCTTTTTCCCAAGCCACAATCACCATTCCTCAACTCTCCAACAATTCACAATAGATAAGCATAGATAATAATAGAAGTCAACTATTCAACTCAATCCAAGCATACTTCCATCATCATTCAATCATAAATAATAAACCCACTTCATAAGCCAACTTTAGGAAACTTGCCAAGACATGGGTTCATGGAAATTTCTTTCTTAAAACCATCAATAGACACCATTAATAACGTAAATCATCAAAAAAAATCATTTAATGCAAGAACCCATGCTTAGAATCGAAATTAGGATTTTTGTGTTTTTGGAAGAACTTTGAATCATTTGAATTGAGCTCCTTGAAAGGAAGAATAATCAAGGATAAAGGATCCCCATACCTCTAAGTTGAAAACCCACGAGAATTGAAGAAGAAAGAACTCAAAATCTTCAATCCTAGCTCCAACTTCTTCTTCTTCTTCTTCCCCTCTTCTTCTCTTCTTCACTCAAGAACCCTAACTCTTACTCTTTTAAAATGGAACAAAAATGATCCACAATCAGCCTAACACAATAATATAACCTCAAAAGAAAAGATTTGTGAAAAGACCAAAATGCCCTTAAATTTCCGGACGGACTCCTTGCTAACTGCCCAACTTTCAAAGGGCATAACTCGCTCATACGAACTCGGAATCGAGCAAACTCGGTGGCGTTGGAAAGATCGTTCCAAGGGCTTTCCAAACATAACTGGAACTACTCCTGGATCATCCTGAGCTAGGAGTTATGACTGCTCAAAGTTGGCCAAAAACTCACTGATTTCCCACACTTAACCAAATTTCCAGGTTCTGAACTTTTTCCAAAAGTGACTACTTCCAATTTCAAGCTACTTCATATTCATTTTAAATTGTCGGATGTAACACAATTAAAACGAAATTACATAAAAACCCCTCATAGAACCTCATTATAAAGTCAACACAAAGTCATAGGCTCTTGCTTAACCTATCATTTTCCGAGTCGTTACCGATGGCCATAACGTAACTATAAACCCCACACACTAGTCTGGAAGCCTCTAAGAGTAGTAAAGATTGGTGGGACAGGGCCCCAGCCTACCCATAATGATATATACAACAAAATGTAACAAACCTCCCAACTCTGGCAGCTCCGGAGGAAAGGGGCTAGCTAACCGGATAAAAGTCAATCATGCTGCTGAGGAGGTCTACTCAATCGTCTGTCAGGACCTGCATGCATGAATGCAGTGCCCCCAGGCCATGGGGCGTCAGTACAAAATAATGTACAGAGTATGAAAGGCAATAGACTATGATGAGGTATCGTGATATACTGGAATAATCTAATAAATAAATCAAGGCTAAGATAAGTGTACTGACCTGCTCCTAAATCTAAACTTATCAATTATAATAACACAACAACCTAACCAAGCCCCCATAAGCTCGGCAGGTACAAACAGCACACAAGACTACCTACTCAGGCCCCCATAAGCCCGGAAGGTGCCAATCAGCCTATATAACCCTATCAGTAGTACCCCTAGCCCCGTAGGCAGTCACATAGCCCTCTTAAGCATTAATATAGCCCCTTAGGTAGCACATAGCTCATTTACGCATCAACGTAGCTTATAGACAACTCATAGCCCTTTTAGGCAACAACATGGCCCTGTAGGAAGAATATAGCCTTCTTAGGCGTCAATATAGCCATGTAGGCAACTCATAGCCCTGTTAGGCATCCATATAGCCCTGTAGGCAGAACATAGTCCTTCTAGGCATAGATCACATTCCTGCATCTAACCACAATAGCCCCAACGACAATAATAACAATCCAACCGCTAAAAGCGAACAATTTAGTTATAAGCAACCTAAACAAATAGCCTCTTAAGTCATGTCCAACATAGGGACGCTACTAACTGAATAATAATCCCGACAAGGGAGGATTATATCAACTCGAGCAGCCAACAATATATCAAGGACAACAACCCAAATACATTGCTTCTAAACTTTAAGGAAACATGTCGTAAGTAAGGAATAGCCTTAACATACCTTTCCAATGAACGCTCGAAAGACCGTAGTTCCTTAACGAAAGTTGTTCCTTATGTCCTAAGCTTCGCAAACACTATATATACACAGGTGGTACGCACCTATAAACAGTTTATAATTAATCTTATATTGGCAGATTTGCCATATTGCCCCAATTTATCGAAATGTCCGTAGAAATTCATAAAAACAATCATAAAAGAGTCCCGAGATGATTACCTTAGTTAACCAAGTTAAAACCTTGAAGAAACACCAATAGTTACAAATGTATATCTTCAAAAACCAGCTCCAAACGCAGCAAATAGAAGGGAAAAATGATTGCCACGTGTAGGGGTTACGTTTCTAGGCACGGGGGCAATGTTTAATGGTAGAAATCGTCAAAACTAACCTTCATCATACTAGGACTCCATAGGAACCCTCTCCTAAGCTTTTTTTCTTGTTTTGGAACTGAAATGAACTGTTTCCATGGCTAAAAACGTTAAATAGCCGACATACCATATTTCTTTACTCGACCCAGATTCTGCCCTGGCAGTCCCTAGTAAAACCCTCATAACTTTTTGCTCGGATGTCCGCTTGATACGGGGTTTTGTGCGTTGCAAACTAGACTCGTAGGCCTTCAATTTAACGGGTAATAGGTCTTCTAACTCTTTATATATTGGGAGAAAACATCCGATACATTTGACCCAAATTTCAAAAAAATCTTTAAAAAGGAACTTACGATAACTTTCGCCAACTTTTATTTTTCCATTTATTTAACTTCAAAACTTGAGATAAAACCCTTGCACACTTAAAATATGAATACCACATCCTTTTCAAATTAAAACTCACCCTCTTTCTCTTTCCACGAAGGTACGAGTTAATTTAGACATTTTGGAAGAGTCGGGTGTTACACTTAAACTGAGCATCCTTTACAAAATCCACCCTCAAAGGTTTCACATATCCAGCCTCAAACCATCATATGGGAGATCTACAACCCTCCCATAAAGTGCATCGAACGGTGCCATGTCAATGCCGAAGTGATAACTATTGTTGTAGGAGAACTCATACAAAGGTAGGGATTTATCCCAATGTCCTCCAAAGTCAATTAAACATGCCCTTAAAATGTCTTCCAACACTTGATCTTCGACTGTCCATCAGTCTGTGGATGAAAAGTTGTGTTGAGAGTGAGTTCAATGCCCAACTCTTCATGCAACTTGCCCCTACTTAAAATTCATAAAATACATTTACTTCTGTCAACCAATGCCTTTCACAATATAAACAATTGTAACACAAAAAATATTAAATTTATCATCAAAATTAGTGTAGTCAAAAGAGTACTTAAACTGATGCTACCAAAACTTTATATTTTTTTCTATTTAAAGAATTTCAAGGAGCAAAGAATATTCAACTAGTAGTAGTATATACCTTTGATTTCCGGTCAAAGTTAGTGACCGAACACTATTGTATTGCAAAGTACCAAATGAAATTTATTTTTAAACCATAAAAAGATTCTAGAAATACATACCTAATTTATGCATATAATATTCTTGATTCCAATAGTTACCATTTTCCTTTTTGATTCTCATAACGAGATCAACCAGAACATGAACTGAGTAAAATATGAGCTAAAGCAACTAAAACTCAATCCCAGTTAGCTAGACTCTCGTGTTGATAACATGTTGTAAAATATAAGCAATGTACTACAAATAATATAGACAAGATGTATGAGAAGTATAATGTAAAGATCATCTTATTCAAATGTCTTCAAGTGTCTCTTACAATGGTGAATGAACAACCCTATTTATAACTAGTGAAATCACTCCAAAAATCACCATATTAAGTGTCAAAATAAATTAATACATTCTTATTAAATTGGTTCATCGAACCTAGAAAATACACATACATGAATATAAGTAGTTCGTGTATTGAGAATATGGAAATTCAATGAATTTATAACATGTTTGACATTATTTATGAAAGATAATCTTTTATGATACATTTTCCTTTGTGAAGGGTATGGAAAAAAAAATTAGAAGAGTTTGGAAAATATTGTAGTGAGGATAATGTAGTAAAAGAGGGTTGAAATAGAAAATATTTCAAGTTTTTAGCTTTTTCATCACAATAAAAAAAAAAAGTAACTTTATATCGTAAAAAAAAGAGTATTAACTTTATAATGAAAGAAGGTACTCTTTTGATGGAGCAATGATTTTCTAATTAATTTATAGAGTTGTTTAAATCATCATGATGTTGTTAGACTGTTATATTACGAAGGAAATAAGTCAAGAGTTATAGATTAAATCAGTAGAGACTGAGCGCTATGTAGGGGTGCACATGACCGGATTGGTTCGGATTTTTCAAATATCAAACCAAATCATTTGTCTCGGATTTTTAAATCTATGAACCAAACCAAACCAAACCAATAAAACTCGGGTTTTTCAACCTCGGGTTTTTTTCGGATTTTTTGGATTTTTGGGTTTTTTTGAGTTTTTCTAGTAAAGTATTCATACAAACATATAATTTACTTGTACTTCAAATATTTCTTTAGTCCTACCAAAATACAACTATCTAAGGTGTTTCTTAAGAAAATAACACAAAATATGATATGAGTAATGACACTAACATATCCTACAAAAAAATAATAATAATGAAATCGCGTAAAACAAATATTGCAAATTAACAAGTCATAATGAAAATGATCATAATTTAAAAGTACTAAATCATGCTAAAATAAGTTTAATAAGTATTAGTTATATGACTAAATATTAAAGAAAATTAAAATTAGATTATGTATTTAAATTGTCTAAACCAAAGAAAAAATATTCAATATTATTTTCATTCTTAGTGTTGAATTGATTTTCTTTTTGCATTAGAGTTAATTTGATTTTGATTTAAGCTTTATTATAATTACCAACATTTGTGAACTATAATCTTTATTGAACCATTCAAAATTTTAAGTTTCAAACTTGAAATAATATATTAAAAGATAAAAACTATGAAAAAGTATAAGAAATATTTAAAAATTATATCAAAGTAAATATTTTTATGTATAAAATAAAATTTTAAAATTATACGGGTTGGTTTGGTCTCGGATTGGTTTTTTTTAGTTAAAACCAAACCAACCCAAATATAGTCGGGTTCTTTTTTCCAATACCAAACCAAGTCAAACCAATTACTAGTCGGGGTTTTTTTCTTGATTTGCGGTTTGGTTCGATTTTCCTTCGATTTGGTACACCCCTACTGTTATGGCTAGCGTGTCAGTTAGAAAGTACCACAATGAGTTTGAATTTTCTTTTTAATCCATCCTGTCATTTTATTTTTTAATTATAATTTATTATAATTATGATATATATACGATAACCAAACGACTCCTCTGGAATTGAAACTTTAGTGGGAAATAAAGAAAAAACCGTAGGGTTGTAGAAATCCGGCAAAAACATGAAAAACGCTAGTTAACTTCAATTAGTACACGTTGCTGTAGTTTTCACTACAACATGATTTGCACTATAAAGTCCATTTCTTTCTCGAAGCAGCCAAGAAGTAAGTATCAATTAATAAACCTTTAGCTTACGGCAGTTTAAAAAAACCTTTTACACTATTACATGTAGATGTCCATAACTAGTATGTTAACTAATTACCTTGGCATAGTAGTTAAACTACAGTGATAGTGTAAACAAATTTAAGTATCAATTGTATTATATAGAGAAGAGTGTTGTCTAGTCAAGAACTTCTACTTTCAGAAGAAAATGATAGTTGCGGAATGGGGATGCTGAGATGGATGTGCGTGCCAATGAGGAGAGACAAGATTAAAAATTAAGATATCCATGCCAAAGTAGGGGTGGCACCATAGAGGATAAGATGCAGGAATCGAGATTGAGATGATTCAGACATGTGCAAAGGAGATGCACCCCAATGTGGAGATCTGAGAGGTTACCTATAGTTTCAGGTAGAGGTAGGTTGAAGAAGTATTGGAGAGAGGTAATTAGAGATGAGATGACGCAACTTCAACTTACCGATGACATGACCTTAGATATGAAGTTATGGGATGGCATTCTTCTTCCTCTCCGACTTTACGATATTATCCTTGCTAGTTTGATCTCTCGAATTAAGGTTTCCGATTGGATTGGTTATAAGTCTACCATACTCTACCATACTGTAGAGAAAAGAATGCATGTTCATCCGGACATTGAGAAGGAAGAGGACACATATTTGAGTAGGAGGTTAGTTAGTTTGTTGATTGTTGTCTCTCATATTCCTCTTTACTATTAGTTGTATAATTACTCTTGTAGTTTTTTGTCCTTTGAGTTTGGTTATCTTTTTACATTTTGTTATGACTATTGTTTATGATGATTTGTCAGGTTGTCTGTAGTATTTTGCCATGATTATCTTCATTTATGTTATTTCTTTCTCTATATTATTTTGGACTGTTTTTTTTTGTTTGAGTCAAAGCTCTATTGAAAACAATTCTCTACCTCTAAGATAGAGCTAAGATCTGTATATACTATGTCTTCTTCAGACTTTACATTACATTATAATTGTTAAATATATATAACTTCAATCTATTCATCCATTAATGCGCAGTTGCGCACACAATATGAAACACGCGAATTTTTTGATAATTTAAAATTATTAACTTCTGACGTATGAAACATGAATACGTTGTGACAACGATATAAATTTGAATATCTTATTTCTTATCACCATAGAGATCCAATCACTAGAATTATTAATTAATAAGGATTCATTGTTCTATAATTATTTAATGGAATAATAGACAAGAATATACGGTTACAATAAATAAAAGACAAATTAAATTGTATATTGTTTATGTATTCTTTAAACTATGATTTACGTTGCTATCACACACTTCTAACATAGTCCACAAAAGCTTGCATGTTCCTCTCGGAGGAGCCACCCTCCGCCACCGCTTCCTCCGCCTTCTTCTTCCATTTCAACGCGTTCTCTTTTATCTCCGACGCCTTTGGCCCATTCGTAGCCTCCCTTACACATTTCTCCACTTCTTCCCTCGAAATAATTCTATTTTCAGCCACACCTCTACATAATCGAACTCCAATTTTGAAAACATCGACTAAGTACTTAGCATCGGTGACTTGGTCACCCCATTGAGGAAAAGCCAAAATGGGCATGCCACTTGAGAGTGCTTCCATAGTCGAATTCCATCCACAGTGTGTCATGAAACAAGCCACCGAGGGATGGGACAACACTTGTTCTTGTGGACACCATTGCACTATTTTCCCCTTATCTCCTACCTTCTCTAGAAATCCATTAGGTAACAATATTGGATCAAAATTTTGGACTTTAGTAGGTGGCCTAATGACCCACAAAAAATTCACCAATGAATTCAACAACCCATATGCTATTTCCTCCACTTGTTCTTTTTTTAATATGACCACACTACCAAAGGATATGTACACTACAGAGGATGTTGATTTTGTATCAAGCCAATCTATGCAATTTTCCACCTTCATAAAATCACCTTGGACATCATTAGGAGCTACTTCTTTAGGGTATTTGAATAGAGGACCAACAGTTTTGATAGGAAATATTTCGGAGAGGTGATTAACAACGTCACGTTCAAGTTCTTGGAATGTTTCCATAAGTATAAAGGTAAGTTTGGATACGTTCTTGAATTGTCTCAAAATGACTGTTTTCAAGAAAGTATATGAACTTGAAGGGTGCAAGAAACTAGGAATTTCATCATACTTTAACAAAGGCATACAAGGTAATTGAACATCAATTTCAGGTTGTGTTTCACTAGGAAATTGAACTAAATTATGACTATAATGATAATAAGCTGAAAAGCTAGCAGCAGATTGTATCCAAAGCATGGCACTAGGGATGCCAAGGCTTTCAGCAACATCACAAACCCAAGGGACAAAAGGATTATTAATCAAACACGAAACAGGGCTGCCCTGTTTCGCGTATTTCTTGATCATTATTGGGAGTATTTTCTTTCCTATTATCTCGAGATGTTGTATATACATCTCCAAATCATTGCCATCGGGCTTCGAAGGATCCCATTCATCTTCAAAGAAATCAAATCTTATCATACCATTACCATATGGAGTAGGTTCATTGCTGATTTTTGGATTAGCTTTCTTCATTTCTACACCACAAATTTCGGGTGCTGAGAAAGTGACGAGAAGGCCTTTTGAAGCGAGGCGTTTGGCGAATCTAAGAAGAGGATTGACATGTCCTTGGCCTGGAAATGAGACAAGAAAGACATGAACAAGGCCTTTAGATCCCATTCTTTGGTTTAGTTTTTAGTGAAGAAAGAAATAGGAAAAATAATACTAGTTGTTGGTAATAATAAAAGTGAAGAAATATGGATCAACTTTATATCAACTTTTTTGTCTTCTACTTTAGAAGACATGTAAAAATTCAAATTGAATTTCCTCAAGTGTGGAATGGATAGATTGATTGATTGATTGGGCACAATGGTCCCTCTTTTAAATAACAGGAGAATATACAAATTGAATAAGCTAACCCCTCACGTTAAAAATTGTTAACCCAATTTTCTTCTTCAATTTTTTTTGGAAAAATGCATAGCAAAATAGAGTCTTTGTTATAAAATAGGGAAAAGGGTAAAAAATACTCCTCAATTTTGATTTACTAGTTGACTATGAAGTTATTTTTACCCCTGTCGTCTATAAATTTGTCACCCGTACTGCCGTACCCCTCAATTGGATGGGAAAAAACCAAATTAACAAAGAAAACTCAATTTTACTAAAATTACTCAATTTCAGTTTGTTGGTAAGAGTTTGATTTCCTACCTCGTAAGTTTATTCCCTATTTCCTCTTCTCCTACCCCAATTTTGAAAAATAATAAGGTCACAATAAAGAAAATCTCAGTAGCTCAATTGTAAACTTTCACCTTGTTCGCCAACATTTTATTTTTGTCTTGTAATCTTCTCCCATTCTCCTCTCTCTTCCTCCCCCGCACCCTTAATTTTGAGAATTTTGTTACAAGAATATAATATATTGGAAGTAATGTTCAGGGATTTGAATATCTAAATTATATTTCAATTAACTTTTTTTTTATTTGTTTCCCTTCTAATGTTGTTTTTTTAGGCCGATCAATTTCGAATCTAAAATTTCTGCAAAATTATCAAATAACCCCCATAGTTTTAAGGCTATGGAGATGTTAGAATCAGATGAGACATAGTCTCCTGTTTAGATAACTAGTAGCACCAACACCTTGAGACCAAGTTAATCTTCATACATTATAGTAGGACTTCATCCACATGTACCCTGAATTTCTATGCCGTCCAGATTCATACCTCATTAATTGTAAATAAATGAAGTCTTAATAATTCAGTTGGTGGATTATTTGAACTTTTACTTTGTTTGTGAAGGTTTGATTTCCTACCCTGTAATGTCCTCTCTCATTTCCCTTTTCCTACCCCCAATTTTGAAAACATTTATTTACACTTACCCCATTTATTTATTTTACACTTATTAACTAGTTTGTAATCTCCTATCTTGTAATCTCCTCTCTTATTAACTAGTTCGTAAGAGTTTGATTTCCTACCTTCTAATATCTCCCCATCTCCCCTCCCTTTACCCCCATTCCTTTTTTAAAATAAAATAAAATTATATCAAGTTTTCCAATTAGCGAATCTTCAACTTATGTTTTATTTTTTCTTCTTTTTATCGTCATGAGTCGGAGTATTTTGTTACGAGAATAAAATATATTGGTTGTAATGTTCAGGAATTTAAATATCTAAATTATACTACTCTTCATTTGCTTTTTTCTTAGTTATTTCCCTCCTAATTTTACTATGCCTTTTTAGGTTGACTAATTCGGATTTATGTTGGATAGTCGCTCTTTAAATAAAAGCACATTTTATTAAAAGATAGTTTTGTCTTAAGATTTGAATTTAAAGTCTCAAATTATAAATAAATAAATATTTGTCATTAAGAATGTTCACTAGAAATCGAAAAATCTAATCAATTGAAAGAAAAAAGAGCTAAAAGAATATGGAAATTAGCCAAAATACCTGTTTGGAAAAAAAAAATGTACTTTCTCGATTTGCTCCAATTTCAATAGTTTGAAATCAGACAAAATGATCCTCCACACTAATAAGATTAGAACTAATCTATTTTCTTTGAAATTTTCTTTTTTCATAGCTTACTTTGGCGAAAAACTAAAAGAAGAAAAAAAAAACTTGGACATTTTTGCACATTTTAGCTAACTTCCTACCTATATATAAACTTAAACTATTCAAGAAATAGTTAGGCACTTTTTTTTCACCACCTGGTGTTCGGTGTCCATATTAGTTCTCCGATTAAATTTAGATCGTGCACCGCAAGGTCCATTCGGGCGAGATGATGCTTTGGTGTAGTAGTTCTCTTATGAACTTATATTCAGCCTTCAAGTCTTCAAATAGCAAACCGACCCCGTAACTTTTCTATTTTGTTAGATGGTTCCTATAACTTTTTTATATCTCATAATCATGATTCAAGTAAGGGAAAAAGGACAAATATACCCACGAACTATCGTTAATGGTATATAAATACCCTCCGTTATACTTTCCGTTCATTAGTGCCCCTGTCGTCCAAAAATCAGTGCACATTTACCCCTCACACTAACGAAAGAATTATTTGGTACACATGGCGCAATCCTACGGCTCAACCCGATTTGACCAATTATTTAACCCAAAATTTGAATACCCACCCATTACCCATTTAACCCACCCGATACACCCATTACCCACACAAATAACCTATCTAAAAACGTAAAAAACAATCCGGCTGTCCACGACGATAGAGCTCTCTCTACCATCCATAGATCCGGCAGAAGAGTAAAAATCCACATCATTTTCAGCAGTACCGGAGAAAAACATGATATTCCCACAACTCTCTCAAATTTCATCCATGTAACGGCGGCAATGTACGGAGCTCCGGCGAGTCCATTTTTCTCGAAGAAGGAGCATAGCTAGAGAAACTCTGAACTAGTTTGAGACGATCTTTAAAGCATATGAATATCACTATTAGCATCATTTTTAGCACCATCCCGACTCAACCCATTGCTATTACTATCAGATCTTTGAATTTTCCGGTCACTTTGTTTCCTTCGCTTTCGTATATGCAAAAAGATAGCAATAGATAGAACAATGACAGCAACAACAACAGAGATAACAACAGTGACAATGAGTTTAGTTGAAACAGGGTTAGATTTGGAGGTATTTGAGAGGATAATAGAAGAGACATTTTTAGGAACAAAATCAGCAAGGGAAATAGGGGAAGGTGGAAGAGAAGGATAAGTAGGGAAAAATGGATTATTATAACTGTTATCAGGAGTAGTAGAACCTTGAAATGGGTACTCTGTATGGCCCAGAGGAGAAGGTATAAGTGGTTGAGAAGAAGGTGGTGGTGAGTCTAATAGGAAAAAGGGTTCACGGTGAACACGACGGTTGTTGCCTTAGACGCCGGCGGTGGTGATGGCAAATGATAAGTAGTAGTATTGAGGTGAAAAACAGAGGAAGAAGATGAAGAAAAAAGAAATCACCATTGTTAACAAATATGGGTAATGGGTGTATCGGGTGGGTCAAATGGGTAATGGGCGGGTATTCAGATTTTGGGTTAAATAATTGGTCAAATCGGGTTGAGCCGTGGGATTACGCCACGTGTATCAAATAATTCTTCTGTTAGTGTGAGGGGCAAATGTGCACTGATTTTTGGACGGCAGGGCACTAATGAACGGAAAGTATAACGGAGGGTATTTATATACCATTAACGATAGTTCGGGGGTATATTTGTCTTTTTTCCCTTCAAGTAATTACTTTTACATCTCTAGATAAAATTATATGAAAAGTTTATGAGTCCAAGTTTAGAATCTCAAATAATAATAAAAAAGGGACTCTTAGTAAAAAAAAAAAAAAAGATTTTTTTTTACTCCAAAAATCTCTCATGGTCATGGTTATAATTGAAATTTTAGTGTGTTTTTTTTACACTACTCCTCAAACTTTTAACTTGATCAGGACCACCCCATTATTGAAATTTTGTACCTTTTGAAGCTTAATTAGATTGCGAACTCCAAAGAATCAGATGATACTAAATACATATAGATATGGCTTTAATCATATTATTCCTCAAATTGCTAGGTAAATAGCAACAACACCAATGAAGCATCTCATCATGAATATACAAAAATAGACCATTGGGATATTACTAACATATGAAATTGTAACAGCTCCAAATGGATTTATATTGATAAAAGAGAATCACAACATAATAATAGTGAATAGACATACAACAATACCTAACCAACATTCATGTACCATCTACTCTTGATGGGAGTAACACAAAATAGTGACAATAAAACATCAATGCCTCTATCATCTTAAACCATGCTCTTCTCCAATGACAATTGAAGCAGAGCGCTGCAGCTAATCCCAACAAGATCGCTCCATAAGACACAATAAAGCCAATGTAAAAACACAGAATATCCTCCAATTCTGATGATTCCTCGTCTCCATTTGACAATTTAGGACTCATGCCACACTTGTTGTCTAATGGATAACCGCAAAGAAAAGGATTTCCCTCGTAGCTGCTTTTGTTGAAAGTTCCAAATTGAGCTTTAAAATCAGGCACTGCACCAGATAAGTTGTTGTATGCAACACTGAATACTGCCAAAGAATTTAGCTCAAGTAGACCAACAGGAATGCTCCCATTCAATCTGTTGTAGGAAAGGTCTAAGCTCTCGATTTTCTGTAGATTGGAGAAGGTATTCGGTATTCTTCCGATGAGATGGTTGTGCGATATATTCAATGCATGTATATTGCTCATGTTCCCTAGCTCAACAGGAATTTTACCAGTTAATATGTTACTTGAGAGATCAATACCCGACATATATTTCAGAATGCTTCCCTTAAAGTGTATGAGTTTCTTTTTGTTGAAAATTGGACCTGAGTTTCCACATCCATCAAAAATTAGATAATAAAAAATATCCAGCCCAAAAAGGTTAACCATGAACGCCTAGAAGTCGTAGCATAATAGGCCATTGTTATCTCTGCATCCTTTTTGGCTTGTGTGAAGTTACTCAAACAAGGTAGGAGTGGACCATAAAGCTTATTGAAAGATAAATCCACAATAGATAACTTGTTTAGCATACAAATCTGAGTTGGAATCTGCCCTCCCAATTGGTTATTGCTAAGGAGAAGGTAGTTGAGAGTATTAAGAGAGCCTATGGAGTGTGGGATATTTCCTATAAAATTGTTGTAACGAAGATCCAATGTTATCAGAGAAGAGAAGTTGAAAAGTACATGTCCCAATTCACCACCCAGTTGATTTTTCTCAAGATGGATGTGTGTTTGAGAGGTAAAGAACTCACACAAGAAGGTATAAAGCCTGAAAGCCTGTTTTCGGATATAGCTAAGACTTGAATGAACTTTAAATTGCAAATCTCCGCTGGAATTGAACTTTCGAGATGATTCTTGGACCAATCAAGCTGTAACAATTTTGTATTATTCGTAATCCATCTCAGAATCTCCCCCGTGAAGTTGTTCCTGCTAGCATCGAGTACAATAAGGGATATAATAAGTAGTGGTCCTTAAAAGTTATTGACATTCAAATACAAAAAGGATAATAGATGTGGCCTGAACTCCTCCGGAAATATTTTTCCTTTAAGGTTGTTGTTTGACAACCGAAGGTAGAACAATTGTGGAGAACCAATTGCCAGATCACTAGGAACTCCTCCGGACAAGATATTGGCAGATATGTCTAGGAATTCTAAATGAATGCCACAAAACTTCAAGATAATTTTGTGACATGTTCAAAAAAGTAAGCTTCGGAAAGGCTAAACTCATATTTGCTGGAATATGTCCATTTAGTTTGTTATTAGAAACATCGATCGTCTCTAGATGTAGGTGACGATTTGATGGCAACTTCAGTGATCGGTTGAAAGCATTATGGTCACCATAAATGGCTGCAAGTCTGGTGTTATTTTCTAACAACCATGTTGGAATTTCCTTGCAATTGATTTCCATATAGAACAAGGATCCTCAAGTCATATTGGTAATGAAGGAAAGAAGGCAATTTTTGAAGGTTTATACATCTTCGGATAGCAAAAAACTCCAACTGAAAATTTGGGATCCAATTTTGGAATTCGATATCTGGAATTATTGTATTAAAACCAACATCCAAGTAGATCAATTTTGTATAGTTGGAAAATTGGTTGAATGACAGAGGAACTTCAAATTGGTTATATGCAATATCGAGGTACTCAAGTGATGTGAGTCTCCTCCAAATAGAATGTGACGTTATATTTCCATGTAAGTTATTCCCAGAAAAACTCAACCATCGAAGTGATGTCATGTTTCCAAGACATGAAGGCAGTGTTCCCTCAAAAGTATTGTCTGTAAAATCCAGCTCTTCAATGTGTTTGAGCTCACACCAACCTATATATAGGTTCAGAGACATTTAGCTAAAACAACTTTCTATAATAAGCCACATCTTATTAATATTTTGTTTTTATGTCTATGGGTGTGTATCAAAGGAAAATGTTTTTAGAAAAATACGTGGATTTTGTTATTTATTTTCTTGTATTTGGTACGTAAGCAAAAAATAGTATTCTAAAAATATTTGTATATAATCTAGACAAATAATTTGTAATGTGAGGGATGGGAGGGGGAGGTGACTATGAGGTGTGTTGGAGCTAGGAAGGTGAATGTTACTTGTAGAGTTTGTTTTTTCCTACTTTCATTAGGAAAATTATTCTTCTCATTTTTAAGCAATTTGTTTTTCTAATATAAATATTTGACCAATTGAACATAATTGAGAAAATCAATCCTATAGAACTATATTCATGAAATGCAAGCATTAGAAGAAAGAAGAGAAAAAAACATTACCTTGATTAGGGAGGGTGCCATTATTGTCACCAAAAGCTATACTCAACACTTTAAGAGAAGTCATTTGTCCAATGTTTGGGAGAAAGTTGTCATTTAAAGAAGATCCCATCTAGTATAGGTACTCCAGTGTGCTCAGATTTCTTAATGCTTAAAGAGTCAAAAAAAAAAAAATATTAATCATAGTTCAAAAGAAAAGAGTGGCGACAGAATTAAGCCAAGCTAAGGCATATAACTTTTGATTTTGAGCTTACCGTAAATTATGGTGGGAGCAGTGAGATCACTATATTCATAGGAAAGTGATTTAAGAGATGAGAATGATTTTAGGGATTGTATGACCCTGCTTGAGTTGGAGTTAAAACTTCTCAATAGTAAACTCTACAAAGAACTCATTCTTTTGCTACCTGTTAAATAAATCATAGATGTGTTTATACAAGAATGATAGATCAATCTTATATCTAGCGAATTACCAATCAGAATTTATTAGAGAAAAAATAAATAAATAATTAATCTCTAAATCAATTTAATCAATTAACAAACCGCATTGATTAGTGTACCTTTGGCAGTGACAATGCTCTCTATACTTTTATCCGAGAGATCCAGATATTTCAAATTGCTCAAAGCAATTATATCTACACAAGTTAATCAAAAATATATAAATAAATCAATCAAACTTTAATTTGATATGCGAAGATATAAAATTGAGATTCGGTTAGCGTGGAAGAGGCGTAACAAACCATTCATTTCAAATTTGCATTTTGTTCTTAAGTTTAAAATCAAACATTCAACATTACAGAAACTGCATTGCTTCGTGTACCTTTGGTAGTCACTAAGCCCTCTATATTGTTGCTTCTGTGATCGAGATGTTTCAAGTTGCTCAAAGCAATTATGTCTAGACAGGTAAATCAAAAATAAAAAATCAAACTTTAATTTGATATGCGAAGAAATAAAATTGAGATATTTAGATGCATCATTAATATCTTAGTGGAGAAAAATATGCTAACAAACCATTCATTTTGATATTTTCTTTTATTTTATTCGCTGCAAGTTCCAACTGCTTGAGAGATGGAAAAACCTTCAGTGATGAAAAGATGGTAGAATTGAAGTTATTATAATTCAAATTGAGTTTCTCTAAATTCCTCAGTCCACTATTGGCACCACCACCTGCATTTGATTTATGAAGTGATTCCCATTAGTGTTATTTTGTTAATTGCTTTTTCTCTTATGGTAAAGAGAACCTGCTTACCCAATGCAAAAAGGGTATTGATGTCACTGATTCCATAACCTTCAAACCAGAGTTCTCTTAAATTGGTTAGCCTTCCACATTTCTTACTCATCATGCCTTCATCCAAAAATTACAACTATACTAAGTATTATATTGCAAAAATGGCCACAGTTTCATATGTAGAGTTTATGTTGGAGGATATACTGTTATTATATATGTCCATGCGCTGAAAGAGGTACCAACATATGCACCAAGTCTTAGAACCTCAAGAGATGAAATCGAACATAAAGATGACAGTAAAATTTTAGGATGGATTATATTGCAAATCGACTTCTTTCAGGTTAGGAAGCTGCCTTAGTTTACAAAATAACATGTTAATATATAGTGTACTAATACATAGGTATATATAGTTTCCGTATTCACATTTCCCCACTATCACTCTATTTTCTGTCCACCCCTGAATGGAAGAAAGAGAGACACATTAAATCTCCAACCATCCCCTGATCCAAACCTTGCTGCAAGATCGAGTTTGATCACTCGACCTGTTTCTAAGTTGCATTTTACACTATTCCAAAAACAACAATCGGTAAAACCATTCGTATTATAACCTTCCCAATCAACCAACAATTCGCCATTCGAACTCATTATGTTTGTTTGCATATCAAAGAGAGCACTTCTCTCTTCCTCCCAACAACCATTCGCCACAATTGCTATAAGAAAAAATGCTAACAACAAAAACTTAATGTTCCCCATTTCCCCACTATCACTCTATTTTCCTTTCTAACTAACAGAGTGTTTATATAGGAACTGTATAAGGGTAGAATTATAGTTTTTTCTTAGGAATTCAGCATAACTCAATAATTTTGTTCATACTTAAAAATTCAATTAATTTGAATTTATTATTTATCGTATTTTCTAAAATGCAAAAACTCATAATTTCAGTTATTATCTAAACAAGAAAATGGATGGTGGAAATGAAACTAGCTAGCTAGTTAAGTCAGCATCACTTCAATTTTGTTTGTTTTTTGGGCCCAGTGTCTGTTGACAATTTTTTCAAGCTATCTGGTTTCTAGTGTCACGTAGGCCGAAAAGGGGTAAAAAATTATTTATAAAATAAGTTAAGGGTAATAGGACCTTAGTATAGTATAAGTGTGTTTCTAGAATTTCGGACATAGGTTGGAGGTACTTATGCATTTTCCCATTAATATTATAAATTAATAATTCTTTTTAAGTACAAATATATCTGAGAAAAGCATTTGACCAAATGACCAGATTTAAGTTGACCGCCGCCGGTGACTTTTTGACCTAATCTCACCACTATGGCCACTCAGGCCACTGGTCAGCCTAGTCTTGGGGCTGGCCAGTCCTCAATACTTCAAGAAGCTGCATTCCCACCCTTATCGATAAAAACTAATAGTGCGAACCTTAATATCGAGCCTAATAGTATTGGTTGCCTAACGACAACAATGATAAATTACAGGTGAATTATGCCAATGCCCTTAGAAATCAGATCACCTATTCGACGAAGAAGGTTGAACCAATTCCTATGAAGACAATCACCTATACGAATGGAATTCCTCGAGTGATGTGGACAGAGAAGGAAGTTAAGAGGATGAACATTATTGAGAATCTCCAATATGCAATAGTTGGTAAATTTTCATATGGATGGCCGGAACTGGAGGAACTTAGGATGCTTATCCCGAAACAATGCAACATTAAAGGAGAATGTAAGATAGGTCTATTGCGCAATAGACATGTCCTCATCAGACTTGATCAACAGGAAGATTTCATCAGCGTAATGTCTAAAAACATACACTACATATTGGCTAAGGATGGATATTCATATTCCATGAGGCCCCTTATTTATGATGAAAAATTTTAGGCTACAGAAGAAACAACACAGGCGCTGGCCTGGATATCATTCCCAGATCTCAAACCCACCTACTTTGTGAAGGAATCCATATTCTCACTGGCAACATCAGTTGGAAAGCCATTACAATTAGATATGGCCACAATAAACAAAACGAGACCAAGTTGTGCCCGAGTCAAAGTGCAAGTCGATCTTATGTCAGAGTTCCCAAGGTTTATTGAAATGGAGATTATGAATGAAGATACGAAGGTTTCAAGAATAGAACAAGTGAAGATTCAACATGACTTTTTGCCTAAATATTGTACACATTGTAAGGTTCAAGGGCATGTGGAGGAGGACTGTAAACATTTACACCCAGAATTGAGGACTGGAAATGGAGGAGGAACCAGGCAGCCAAAAGGTGATGAAGAATCACAGGATGATAAGGGATGAGCAAAGGAAGAATGATCAACAAGGAAGACGAAGAACAATCAGAAGATATTGGAATCCTACAAATAAAATGTTTACAATGGAAAAAGGTGTTGGCATTAGTGAGAAGGCTAGTACTCCTGGCAAAGCTGACAAGGGGAATGCATTTGCAATCTTAGCAGCCAATGAGGCAGACAGAAGTAACCAGGAGATGAATGAGCAGCAAACGGAGGAAGTAAGTTTTGTTCCTGAGATAAGTAAAGCAGCTTATCAACAACTAGGCAATGAATCCACTAAGGATTGGATCAACAGGGCTTTCACTACACAGCAGGAGAGGAATGATGAACAACATACAAGTAATACTATAGCAGCACAGATGCAAAATGGAATTTGTAGCAAAGATGGTAACAATGATAATAATGGGAATACATATTCATCAAAAAATGCAAAAATCATAGTCGAAGTTGCGGAGGTTGTCCACCAGCAAGGAGATATATCTGCTACACATGAAAAAAATGATCAAATTAATGAAAGGGGAAAATAATAGAAGAGGTGCATACAATTGATGAGGACACATGGAGGAATACACATGGGAAGGAAATAGTGGCTTATAATCAACATGAGGATTGGGGAGATGCTACATATCTTGAGCCCCTCCAAACAATGGTTCCAAGTGAAGGGGGGATTTCCTTCTGCAAATAATCTTCATATAGGTGTGGGTGAATCAAATGAGTTGAGCAGCAACCTGCAAGCAACAAGGGGTCCAGATGATGTGCAGGCTATCACAATGGGCAAGAGAAGATCTGCACCTAATGAAGCTTTACATGCTTTAGTTACACATCAGGTCCTACAGGAGAAGATGCAGATATCTAATCAGGAGAACATATCCAGGGAAGATAGTAATGAAGTAAATATTGAAGATGGTGAAGAAGAAGAAAGTGTGCAGTTGGAGAACAATATTTATAGAGAAGCTGACGTATCTCCTCAGATGATGACAAGAGGAAACAAAAGAAAAGGCAAAAAGGTTAATGAGACAAAGTCGACAAGTTTACAGGCCAAAATGAGTGAAAAGAGTGTTTTCCAATGACTCAAAAAGCTTTATTTTGGAATATAAGGTCGGTGAGAACTCAAAATGCATTTCATAGAGTTCAAATGTTACATAGACACCACAAATTCTTCCTAATTGCCTTGATGGAACCTTTTCAAGACACTAGGCATATTCAGAAATACAAAAGAAGGTTGGGCATGCAATATGTCAATTACAACTCCAATGGTCAAATTTGGGTATTTATTCAGGAGGGGATTCGTGTGGGAGTAGTTTCAGATTCTGAACAACAATTACCTTTACACCTATCATTTCATAATGGTATTCAGTTCTTGGTCACTTTGGTATATGCTAAATGTACAGCAGTTGAGAGACTGAGGTTGTGGGAAGATATTTATGCAATAGGTGATAATCACTCATTACCTTGGATGGTTGGAGGAGACTTCAATGTTGTTATGGGGGAAGAAGAGAAAATTGGTGGACTTCCTGTATATCTACATGAATATGAAGACTTTTCTTTATGTATCAATTCATATGAATTAAATGATCTACACTTCTCTGGTAGCCCTTTCACATGGTGGAATGGTAGAGCAGATGAGGATTGTATTTTCAAAAGACTTGATAGGGTGGTTGCAAACCAGGCTATGCAGGATATGGTTGGTAATATGGAGGTTATGCATTTGGCTAGGACTGGATCAGATCATGCCCCTCTCCTACTGACTACTGGAGGTCCTGTCCCAAATTTCAGCAAACCATTTAGGTTTCTAAAATTTTGGTCTGAAAGTGATGATTTTACGGAGGTGGTTAGACAAAGCTGGGAGGCTGATATATCTGAAAATGTGTTTGTACAATGGAAGATGAGACAGAAAAAAACCAAATTAGCCCTGGCTAAGTGGAGTAGGGCTAAATTTGGGGATATTTTTAAACAATTGCAGATTAGAGAAGAAATAGTTAGACTGAAAGAAGAGTTGTTTGAAGCTGATCCTAGAGCCAATAACAGAATGGTACTTCAACAAGTTCAAGCAGAACATAAGCTTTATTTGCATCATGAAGGGGAATTTTGGAGGCAAAAGGCTAGCATTCAATGGAGCACTGAAGGAGATAAGAATACCAGATTCTTTCATTGTCTGGTTAAAGAAAAGAGAAAGAGATTAACATTGAAGAGAATTCTCAAATCTGATGGTACCTGGGCTGAGGGAGATGATGAGATCACTAGGGAGGCCTTGAAATTTTACACTGATCAATTCACTGGGACTGAGTGTATTGAAGATTATAGCATGTTACAACACATTGAAGCACAAGTCACACCAGAAGATAACTATCTTATTAAAACCATGCCTGAAGAAGAAGAAATCAAATCTGTTGTATTTAAGCTGAACGGAGACAGTGCTTGTGGACCTGATGGATTTACTGGTATCTTTTATCAATCTTGCTGGCCAATTGTGGGGGCTGATATTGTTAATGTTGTACAAGCCTATTTCCAAGGTCAAACTCTACCTAAATCAATTACTCATACTAATTTCGTCTTAATTCCAAAAAGGGAGTTTATTCAAACCTTTTCAGACCTTAGACCAATTAGTTTAAGTAATTTCATCAACAAAGTGATTTCCAGAATTGTACATGATAGAATGGAAAGTCTTCTTCCTAGATTAATTTCACAAAATCAATCTGGTTTCGTAAAAGGAAGGAATATTGCTAAGAATATTTTGCTGGCACAGGAAATTATAACTGATATTGGAAAGAGGGGGAAACCTGATAATGTTGTTATCAAACTAGACATGGCCAAAGCATATGATAGGGTGAATTGGAAATTTTTGGCTAGAGTTTTAACTCATATGGGCTTTGATAATACAGTAGTTGATATGATATGGAGAATCATGGCTACTAACTAGTATTCCATTCTCATTAATGGACAACCTCAAGGATTTTTTCATTCCACAAGAGGTGTAAAGCAGGGTGATCCTTTATCACCTGCTCTATTTATACTAACGGCTGAGGTGTTGACTAAAGCACTGAACCAACTGTTTAATTACAGTGAGTTTAGATGTTTTGGTATGCCTAAATGGAGTGACAACTTAAATCATCTAGCATATGCAGATGATACCATTATTTTCTCATCTGCAAAGAAGAAGTCTTTGGAGTTAATTATGAAGGTGTTGCAGGATTATGAAGCACAATCTGGACAAAAAATCAACAAGGAGAAGAGTTTCTTCTACATGTCTCACAAGGCGGCAAATACATCAGTAAAGGTGGTGGAAGACACTACAGGTTTTCTACGAGGTAAATTTCCTTTAATGTTTCTTGGATGTCCCATTGGGCATGCTAAGAAAAGGAAAGTTGATTTCACAGAATTACTTAAGAAGATCCAAAATAAACTTCAGGTTTGGAAAGGCAAAATGCTTTCCTTTGGGGGTAAGGCAGTCCTTATCAAACATGTGTTGCAAAGTATGCCCATATACTTATTATCTGTTATGGCTCCTCCTAAATGCATCATATATTACATTCATAAAATCTTTGCTAAGTTTCTATGGAATTTCAAAGAAGAGGGAAGGGCAAAACATTGGATCTCCTGGAATGATATTTGTGTACCTAAAGAAGAAGGAGGTCTTAGCTTTAGATCCTTATTTGATTTGTCTAAAGCATTGTTTGCTAAACTTTGGTGGAGTTTCAGAACTAAAAACACATTGTGGTCCAATTTCTTATGGAATAAATATTGCAAGAGGCATGGTCCACAAACTGTAGAATGGAAAGGGGGATCTCAAGTTTGGAAGTTGATGCTACAAGCAAGAGATAATATTGACCAGGAAATATGGTGGGATCCAAGAAAGGATCATGCTAGTCTGTGGCATGATAATTGGACTCAACTGGGAGCGTTGCAGTATGTATTACCACTAAATCATACAATTACTGATGATTTTGCAGAAGTTAATCAGGTTATGAACACTGATGGGTGATATATGGATATGTTGCGGGAGATGGTTGGAGAAGACATATGTAAGCATGTGAGTACTAACCTAGGGAATGGCATAGTAGTTAATGAGAGGGACAAACCTTGGTGGATGCCCAATAGTAAAGGAAACTTCACTGTTGGAAGTGCCTGGGAAATGGTAAGACAAAGAAAGGACAAGCAGCATAATATTATGGTTATTTGGGAAAAAGGAATACCTTTCAGAGTTTCCTTTCTTCTTTGGAGAATGTGGTTCAAAAGAATCCCTATTGGAGAGGTATTAGTTAGGTGCAAAATTGCTGACTCTGTTGTATGTGTTTGCTGTAACAATTCAATGGCGGAAACTTTTGACCACTTGTTTGTAGCATGTCCAGATGCTAATTTCTTATGGAGATCTATATCAGGAGCTGCAGGAATACAGGGACCTTATATACAGTTGACGCAAACATTGGACAAATGGTGGGGTGCTGATTGTAATGCTAAACTGAGACCTATATATAATGCAGTACCAATATTTATCATCTGGCAGATTTGGAAGAGAAGAAATGTTATTAGAAATGGGGGACATTTATCCAAGGTCACTATGCTTAGTGAAATCAATAGGAATACTTATCTATTTGCAATGAATAGATATCCTTGGCTAGTTAATATCCCAAGCTCTTGGCCTTGGATGGTAAATTTTTTTGAAGAATATATCCCAAGGCTCTCTTGGAAAGTAGTAAGATGGAACTGGCCTGCTGTGGGGGTATTTAAATGCAATACAAATGGCTCTAGTAAAGATCAGTTATCACTCAGCTCCAAAGCTTTTTGTGTGAGAAACAGCCGTGGGGATTTAATCTATGCACAAACTGTTTGTATGACATTTTGCAATGCCTTAGAAGCTGAAGTGAAAGCTTTTAGAAGTGGTTTATTGTATTGTGTGCAAAACAATTACCTTCCTCTTGTGATGGAAACAGACTCCCTAATAATAAAAAAATTCCTTGACGGAAAATGGGAAATCCCATGGGGAATTTCAGTGGACATAAGGTGCATTATGGAGGAGCTAAAGGAGAAGGAAGTGGTGGTCAAACACATTTTCAGAGAGGGGAACAAACTGGCGGATTTTTTAACTAACTACATCTTCAACTTTGCAGGTACAAATAGCATTCAGTTTACATCCGTAGAAGATCTACCAGGACAAGCTCAAGCATTACTACATGGTGATAAACAAGGCACACCAAATCTCAGGACAAAGAAGTGTCAAAATGTAAATTTCAATATATAAAACACACTCTTTTACAAAGAGGAACAAAGAGAATTTCTTGCCCAACAAAAAAGATTTCCGGTCTACAATAACATCGACACAACGATTACGCAAAGAGGAATCTTTAGCAAGGAACACAAAAATTAGGCAAAATGTGCTTATCGGTGTCATAAATCTGCAGAATCAAAGAGGTTACCTAATAAACCTGAAATTGTTGCAATGGTATTAGCTTCTTGAAGCTCAGCCTGCACGATTTAAGGTCAGTTAGCTCAATCTCTTTGACATAGCTGTGACAATTTGTTAAGCTCTTGGAGTATGTGTTACCTTGCGGACAAGCTGGACGACTGTTAAGAGTTGAAGAAGTCTTCATCAGACCGGATCCATGGCGTTTGTGAGAATTTTGAACGCCCAGGTGGATGCCGCCTAAGCTCTTGATCATTTCGTCTCAATGTCTGCTACTGGAATGCGGCCGGAGTTGCTGATCATAATGGTGTCTGGAGCTGCGTCGAGCAGCTACCAAGGAAGAAGACGCAGAGGGTTTCTCCTTCTCTGAATCTTTCTCTGTATTTTGCTTTTGTTTCCTTTTTTGTTCTCTGTCCTTTTGGTTATTAAAGGACTTGCTTATTTTTACTTTTATTGAATAAAAGGGTCTGACCCACTTTTGATCTAAAATAAAAAAATATATATATATCTGAGAAAATTTAGTTAAATATGATTTTATTATGCTTTTTTTTTGTTAAAATTTAAATTTAGTTAAAGCTCATCTCTAACTTTTCTTATTCCAACCAAAAGTTTCGGTGTCTTTTCGAATTGCACCATAAAATTGTGAAGAGTTCTAGATGTGATAAGTGTTTCCTTAAGTGTAACTGTTTCCAAAGGTATTGTATCATCTTCAACTTAATCATCAACATTAATATCCACAATTTCTTCTAAAGATTTGGACCTCTGAACATGTAACACTGTCTTACCAGATTAAGTTGATTTGATTTTTATTTTGATCAATAACTCATTCCAATCGACATCTGAACACTATTACCTTTATATACAATATCTACACCTTAAATATGATTTATTATTATCAGAACTGACTCATGCCAAAAGAAAGTGAAATTGTTCTATTAGTTTTCTTTACACGGTATCTCTGGTTGTTAGAGTTGGCATTACTACTAATTAAGTGGTTCTTTTTGTACCAATATGAATTGAAATGACAATTTCCTTTTTTATTTTTTTGTATTACTAGTTTATGTTTTTTTAAAAAAAAAAAAAACAAAATACCAGTCAAACCCAGTGTGTGGACGCAATAGTCCAGCAACATTGTCGAAAAAGACTTATAAATTAATTAATTTTATGTATTTTTATAACAACAGATTAAATGATCTAGGAAGGATCTAAGAAATAGTAAAGAACGTTCATTTACAATTATACATCGTTAATTTGACGTCTCATATGGGTTCCCACGTTTTTACGTGATGTAATAAATTGTGGCTACAATTAATTTAAGTTTGAATAGTTCTATTTCAATTTGACAATCTGAAAGTGTGTAATTTGTTTACATGTGAATCACCTTTAGTATATGATACCTCAAGTTTTTTAACACACAAAGGATATTAAGAGTCTATTTGACATTGCTATTAAAAACTACTTATTTTTAGAAGCGTTTTTTTAAAAATAACTTTTTAGAAAACTGTTTTTCAAAAAAATTAATTCGTGTTTGGCAAGTTCATTTGAAAAGTGTTTTTGATAAGCAATTTGTGTTTGATTAATTTTTTTTTAAAAAAAAGTGCTTTTAGAGTCAAATTACGAAAAAGGACGAGTATCAATGTACTTTTAATATTAAGATTATTTTACAGAGAGAAACAATTTTAAATATCTAATACAAGAATTTTAATTACATTTTTAATTTAATTAATTAAAATGTACATATTCAAATTTTCAATCAATATTATAATTAAATAGATAAATATTGTTGAAATATATTGAAAAGAGATTTTTTTTTTGGTTAGTTTTTACCTATTTTTTGGATTCAATCTTAGCTATTATCCATTTTTTTTTTGTTATAATACTCTAGAGTTTTAGAAAATTCAAATTAAAATAAAATAATACATAAATTAAGAAAAGAAAAATTCGTTATTTGGGATGCTTTTTTGTGAGGGTCTAAATCTTTAATTGCTACGTTTTCTCTTCCTTTTAATCCTGCAAAAATATTGTTGTTACTTTTATTTCTAATTTCTGTAAAATAATACATACAAATAAAATATAAATAATAGTATAAAAACATAAATAAAACAAAAAATTTATCATATAAAAATAAAAAATAAAATTCTTGAATGAAAATTAAACAAACTTATGAGATATGTTAATTAATTAATAAGTGATATATTGATAAATATGTATATATGTAAGGGATATTCTAGTCTTAAAAAATTAATTTTCTGCTTCTGCTTCTAATTTTTTTTTTTTTAAAACAGAAATTTTTAGATTCTTCCTAACACCAGAAAAACTGTTTCTACTTCCACTTAAAAGTAGTTTTAAGAATTTGTCAAACACTTTTTTTTATAAAAAAAAAAACGTGTTTTTTTCTCAAAAAAAAAAAACTTCTGACCTCCCAACAACAATGCCAAACAGGCTCTAATAGATCCTTACTTAAATACTCCAAGAATATCTTTTTATTCTTCCATTTCAATTTGTTTGTCCTATTTTTTGTTTTTAGTTTTAAAGAAGAATGTCTCTTTCTTTTTTTCTAAAACTCTTTAATTTTAACTATACACTCGACATGTTCAAGACCACAAGATTCAAAAACCTTCTTTATTTTCTTAACTCTATGTTGTCAGGTCGGCTGTAGCATGAAGCAACTAAAGCTCCCAGGGCTTGAAAATTTTCTAATATGTTCATATACTGTATTTTAATTTAATACATCGTTATTCATCAATATAAATTATTATTTTTATACTTTTAGATCACCTAATAGATCTCTATCGATAAACCTCTTTAAAATATGAGATTTGAAATCTTCGAATTAGATTAGAGCGAAGAAATAAAGGAAGACAACAAGATACAGAAGAAGAAGAACTTAAGGAAATTAGGGGTGTACAAAACCGAACCAAACCGCAAACCGAGAAAAAAAACCCAACCAGTGGTTGGTTTGACTTGGTTTGGTATTGGAAAAAAAAAATCCGACTATATTTAGGTTGATTTGGTTTTAACTAAAAAAAACCAACCCGACATTATATATATAATTTTAAAATTTTATTTTATACATAAAAGTATTTACTTTGATATAATTTTTAAATATTTCTTATACTTTTTCATAGTTTTTATCTTTTAATATATTATTATTTCAAGTTTGAAACTTAGAATTCTAAATGGTTCAATAAAGATTATAGTCCACAGATATTGGTAATTATAATAAAGCTTAAATCAAAATTAAATTAATACTAAAGCAAAAAAAATAATCAATTCAACACTAAGAATGACAATAATATTGAATATTTGTTCTATGGTTTTACATTGGTTTATTCAAATACATAATCTAATTTTAATTTCCTTTAATATTTAGTCATGTAACTAATACTTATTAAACTTATTTTAGCATGATTTAGTACTTTTAAATTATGATCATTTTCATTATGACTTGTTAATTTGCAATATTTGTTTTACACGATTTCATTATTATTATTTTTTGTTGGATATTTTAGTATCATTACTCATATAATATTTTGTGTTATTTTCTTAAGAAACACCTTAGATAGTTGTATTTTGGTAGGACTAAAGAAATATTTGAAGTACAAGTAAATTATATGTTTGTATGAATATTTTTCTGGAAAAAACCCAAAAAAACCCAAAAATCCAAAAGATCCGAAAAAATCCGAAGTTGAAAAACCCGAGTTTTATTGGTTTGGTTTGGTTTGGTTTATAGATTTAAAAATCCGACACAAATGATTTGGTTTGATATTTAAAAAACCCTAACCAACCCGGCCATATACACCCCTAAAGGAAATAATGTCAATTGAAGATCCTTCGGTATAAGCAAAGTCCAAATTACATATTAGTTGATTTTAAAAATTATGAGTCAGTTCTTGTTAATGTTAATACAGAGGAATTGGAAAAGATGATTCAAAATATGGAGATTTACAATTCATCTATTATATTTTTAATTTTTCTAATTTAAGTTTATGAAATTAGGGACAACTAATTTTAACTTTGTATGTTTTGAATTTTATCAATCTATTAATAAAGTCGAAAACTCGTTGAATCTTTGCATTTCTTATTCTCTTTTTTTCATAAATTTGTATATCTTCAATTAAATAATTTTAATTACTTTACATAACCATGTATTGAAAATTAAATTGTAGCCACTATAATAAGTCAATACTTGAAAAAGTTAATACTAGCAAATATTACTTAAACAAGCATTGACATATAAAAATTCAAAATACTTTTATTTTAATATTTGTAACTTGTAACTTATATATATATACACACACTTGAAGTCTATTTTTCTAATATTTTATATTCAAAGTTGTTAAAAGAAATTTAATTGATTTCTTTTAAATATTATTGTTTTTTTTTAATTTCTAATATATCCAATTGTTTTAATCTCTCTTGAAACGTATTTTATAATTTGGGGTGTTTCTTGGTTGTTGAAAATTGTTTCTGTCCTTCTCTCTTTCTGTTTTTAATTGGATATTCCTCAAGCCATGAACATCGTATGCATTGATATATATTTTGTGAAAAAATAATCATATTAATTTTGATTTAATTTTATATATTCTAGTAAATATATTTAGGGTATGTCAATGGTTTTATCTTCTTCTTTTTTTAATTATAAAATTATATTCTTGTCTTTAAAACAATAATAATATATATTTATGAGTTTAAATTATATAATTGTCCGTGAACATAATTTGTAAACAACTAGATTATATTTTACATGTTGTAGTAAGTACGTATTTTGTTTTTAAGATTTCAAATCTCATATTCTAAAAAATTTATTTATATAAATTCATTAGATGATCAAAATATAAAAATTATTCATACTGAAGAATAATTATGTATAAAATTAAAATATAATATATAGTATATACATATATTAGAAAATTTTGCGGCGCCCAAAATTAGGGGGCCTAAAGTTTATTTACTATATCACCAAACAACGTGGGAACCCTTCCTCATAGGTAGGGATGGCAATGGGGTGGGGTGGGTTTAAGGCTATGCGGGGCGGTGGGGTGGGGAGGGTTTAAGGTTGTGCGGGGTGGGTGGGATGTGGGGCGGGTTGAAGTGGGTTTTTTAAAAATTAATGTGGGGCGGGGTGAGTTGCGGGTATATGTGATTTCATGTGGGTTTAAACTTAATTTTTACTTCTTACATGTTATAAGAGTGATAGAGCATTATTTATTAAAATAATTTCTTTAAAGCTACTAAAATATTCAAGATAGTAAATGAAAATGGTTCAATAAAAAATATTACAATTTCTTACATATTTCCAATTGACCTCTAAAAAATAAAATTTCCAGTTACTATCCTATTAAATTAATACTACTTAATGAAAAAATGAATTTCTTTTTATGAATTTTATTTTTATCATCAAACTTAACTAGAAAAAGAAAATATTAAAAAAGTTATGCGGGGCGGGGTGGGACGGGTTGAAAATGAAAAAAGTTATTATGCGGGGTGGGGCAGGGCGGTTTAAAAATTATGCGGTTTAAGCTCAACCCGCCTCGCACCGCCCCATTGCCATCCCTACTCATATGTGTCGTCATGTTCTATTATTTCCTATAGGAAAAAGTGTGTTCTGCTTATTATTTATTGACATTATACGTAAATATGTCTTTTTAACTTGATTTTATTGGCATCTATATAGAGACGGAGTCAAAATTAGGAGTTCAGGATTTTTATATGTTAGGACAGAATAATAACTTCAAATATAATCGACAAATTAACTAAGGATACTGTATAAGAAACGAGAATCTTTTTTATTTTAAGACGAGTAGATTTTTTTAATCTTGTTTTTTGTTTTTCTAATTGTTAATTTTATATTTTTAATTTATTTTTATTTTTATTTGTTAAATTTGCATAAATATCAAAAGAGAAAAATACTGCAAAGCATGCTTCGGTTTTTTCTTTTTTAAAAAAGAGAAACTCTTGATGATAGTGCTATTCGAGAACCCACAGCTCTAGCGTGAGTAGCATTTCCATGGTCCCTTCCTTACCAATGAGTCGTCAGTCAGTTTTGTTAGGGGGTTCACAAGTTAATATACATATATATTTATTTAATTTTTTAATACAAATATAGGATCTACGGAAAAACTATTGGGTTCGTCCGAACCCCCAAACCCCCACTTAGCCCGCCCCCACATCTATGCCCTCCAACTTTGAATGTGCACAAATCGACACTTAAACTTGTATAATGTTGAACAAGTAGACACACGTGTCAAGTCAGACGTCAATAGGACGCGCGTGTAATTGTGTATATGTGCTCAACTCTATTCAAGTTTAAGTAACAATTTGGGAAAAGACATAAATCTCTCCCCCCCCCTCCCCCCCCCCCCCCTAAACTTATACCAAAAAGTCAGTTACAAGCTTAAACTATTGCGGCAGCCTATTACACACCTAATCTTGTTCAAAGTGATATTAATACCCCCTCAGAACGTGACATGACAAAGAAAGCGTCTTCACCTTCCTTAAGGTGCGTGAGAAGAAAAAAAATATATTTTAGAATGACAAATTTGAACACATGACACTATTTTATTGGTCATTATATAATTATGTATTATAATTTTTAATATATTAATTATTTCAATTTTCTTTCTTTTTTAATCATTTTATTGGTGGCCCCAATTTCTTTAAAGCATATACATTTTTCTTAATTTTGAGTTCTTCTTCTTCTTAAGGAATCACAACATTTGTCACCATTGATTGTTTGATGGAAGCACATCCAACACTCTACCCTTAAAGAGGAACTCTAAAAAGAAATAGAAAGAAGTGGAGAACATGGTGACTTCCAAAGAAAAGTTAATAATTTTCAACTTAAAATTCATGATTTTTCCGTTCGAACTCGCCGGAGGATTCACCAGAGAAGATTACCGAAAAATAATCACGAGAAAGATAATTATTTCTATTGAAAATCTTATAACATTTATGGATAAAATTCATGATTATATTACCTAAATTTATCAAAAGTTCATCGAAGAAAATGATTTCTTCATCTTTGTCTTCTCTATTCTCGCCGGAGCACTACCTACAACCATCACAGTGTCATTTTTATGTCTCAAATCATCAATAGCATATTTGATTAATATTACACAAAGAATACTAATGAAATGCTTGATTTACATACTAGTTATCAAGATTTTTAAAGAATTTTACAGATCTGGAAATTTTATTTGTTCCATCGGCAATAATGGTGTTGTCCATCACCAATCGCCGCCGCCAACATCTCTTAACTTCATAATTGACTTACTGACTCCTATTTTCTCTTCAAATTTTTATTTTTTCCTTCAATTTATGAACAATGGAGAAGAAGAAGAAATAGATTTTAAAAAGAGAAATGTATGGTAAGAGGAGGAAGATGCCCAAATCTTTATTCTTTTGCAAAAGTTTAAGAAAATATCAAGAGATAAGGTTTTTAAAAATTAAAATAAATATTATTTATGTATGAAGATGCATGTACAACACTTTTTATTACATACAACTGAGTTTGTCTTCGGAAGGGGGTATTAATATCACTTTGAACAAGATTAAGTGTGTAATAGGTCGTCACAACAATTTGAGCGTGTAACTGACTTTTCGGCACAAATTCAGAGGGTAATGTATGCCTTTTTTCTAACAATTTATGCACATCTAAAATTGAAGAGCATAGATATCAACTAACACTAATGCTTCGTTTAGTTTGAATACAAGTTATGCTGGGATTAGTTATGCAGGATAAGTTGTACTGGGATAAACTATGTTGAGATTAATTATGTTGGGATTAGTTTTTACTGCTTGTTTGGTTTGTCATATTCAAACTTATATTCATTGTATAATTTTTAAGAATAATTGTTTACAAAAATACCCTCCACCTTATTTAGTTTTTTTTTTTTTTTTTTACATTTTCTTTGCAAACTTTAGTTATTCATTCTTAAAAATAAAATTTTCATCTTATTTAGGTTAAATATTTTTGTGTGTGCATTTCCATGATTGTGTTGTATGTTTTTTTAAAAAAAATTAATCTTTCATCTTATTTGACTTAAAAATAAAAAACGTTCATCTTATTTAGCTTTAAAATAAAACTAATTTAGTTTGAAAATAAAACTTCAATCTTATTTAGCATAAACATAAAACATTAATTTTTAGTTTATTAAAGTAAAAGAAATTTTATTATAAAAGTTATCGACATTTTAAGGTTATCTACATTTTAATTTATATATAAAATATATTTTTTGAGTGAGTACTAAACTATTTAATAAAAAATATATAATTTATTAGTGGATTGAACATTTTAAGAGAAATCAAAATGTAAATAAATATAAGAATTAGGTAAATAAATTCCACTTATAATATATTCATAAATAAAAATTGAATTTATAAAATGTATGTAAGCATTAAGATTTTATTGGATTTAAATCCATAAATTAATTTGGACTATATTATATTTAAGAAAATAGTTCAAGTTATGTGGCAATTCAAGTCAAATTAAATGATCCACTGAAATCATGACATATGTCAGAGTTATGTGGCAATTCAAGTCAAATTAAATAAGCCACTAGAGTTATGTCATGTGTCAAGGTTATGTGACAATTCAAATCAAATTAAATGAGCCACTAAAATTATGCCACGTGTCAAAGTTATGTGGCAATCCAAGTCAAATTAAATAAGTCACTAGAACCATGCCATGTGTCAAAGTTATGTGGCAATCCAAGTCAAATTAAAATAAGCCACTAGAATAATGCCACGTGTATATATGTGACATGTTCTGACACAATCAAATCAAAGCTTTCATCAGAGTGCTATTTTGTTGCTGCTGAGAAGTTTTGATGATTTAATAAACTTCGGAAATGATGCAAAAAGGGGGACCAATCCAGTTACCTGAAGAGGAATGCTAATAGGGGGACTGGTGAAAGGGGGAAGAATGTGAACAAGTCTGTTATCATCAAAAATGGGAAAAATGTTGTTTTGGAGCTGATATTAAGTTTTGATGATTTAACAAACTTAGAGATCTAACAAGGGACTAGATCCTTATTATCGGGACTGACGACAGGGCAAATGAATGAATTAACTCAGTGTGAGGAATATTTGTTTGTCATCATCAAAAAGGGGGAAAATGTTATATTCTAGGTGTTTTGATGATCCTCACAAATGCAGGGACTCGGTCCCTGACAAAGTGCTCTCGTCCATATTCAAAGTGGGGTATAACTGTAAAGCTGTCTTGTTAGAATGGTTGGTGAAAAGTGCAGTGTACTTCACTAATAGGAAGGGGAAGACGAGGTTATTTGTGTCAGTGGTCAAAACTCTTGTTGGTGACTGATATATACAACAATAAACAAACAACATTATTTATTCAAAAAAAGAGAGATATTCTCAAGAACTCACAAAGAACACATTGCAAGGACCTGATCCCTGCAAGACTGCGTATGTGAAAAGAGGACAAGATATCTGTCAAACAAGCTGTCACCTCTGATGTAGTAGGTGCACGTCTTTTTAGAGAAGCAGGCTCTCAGCCAATGGGGTCGTCTCAAGAGGTTTGTGTCCATTTAATATAATCTCTTCTCACAAGACACAAACCAAGATTTGGCAAACAAAATTCATAAGCTTACAAAGATAAGACCATGTTCAATGAAGAATACTGCTCATATCAACAAGGTACATGATGGAGTGCTGAAGCGTCTTGTTGTATTTTGAGCTTTGTGTCTTATGTGGTTACATTGTAAATCTACTCCTAAGTTATAAAAGATGGTAGATCAGTTGCTTGTCTAAGTCTTTAGGTTGAGTCGTATTAACTAGAGTTAGTTAGTCGAATCATATTCCTCGTTTGACTTGGATTGATGAAAGAAATTCGAGGCAAATGAAATTGACGAATTCAATTTTGATCGACCACATCTTCATCTTTAGGAAAGGGATTTTGGTACGGACTTTAGGAATTATGGTCGAACCCCAGAAATGGGTTTCCTACATATCTCAGGCTATATGAGAATTCAGGCCACTTGTAGTTCAATACATTTGATTTGACGCACGATTTTGAAAAAATTCAAACGCCATCCCAATATCGAATTATGAAGAGAACGGAATGCTTAAGAATAAGATTTGAGAGAGGATGTCGGAATACAGCCGAGTTTTTAACATCGAGCCCGCCTACATATCCGTCAACTTAGGGAATTAGGCTACTTGTAGTTCAACTCAATCAGTTGAAAATGAAATCTATTGTGCAAGGTAACCTTTGGTTCTGGAAGAGCACAAAGTAAGTTGAGGGTCTTGGTGCATTGTCACTCGAATTGGAAAGTTGCCTCTGGTGGAGACCAAAATTTTTGGATACGACACTGAAACCATGAAACCTAAAGAAGAACCCACATGCCTTCTGATAGGGGTGTGGTTTGATTGTGGTGGAAGTCACTCCTCAGCTCGCGTCCTAAGAGTTTGGCACTCCTCTTTGGACTATGTCCCAATTCGCTACTAAGAAAAAGTTTCACGTTGTGCTGCATCCTTTTTGATGTCGTCCACACCTGTGGTTTGCTTAAGAATTCATCCTCTTGGATGCTCTTGACAAAGATTGAGATAAAACTCATTAGCATAAAAAATGCAACCCTATATAGGAAGATAGTGTCTTTTACCGTTTTGACACTTATTGCTCTACTTGAACATTTGACGTCAACTTCCTCCAGTTTGACGTGAAATAAATAAAGCTCGTATTTTGTATTTGTAATATAATCTTCAATGTACTCTTCTTTTGATGACGAAGTAATAAAATAGGCAGATGTAATATGTTGACGGTTCTCTTAATTTCATTGTTTTTTGCCAAGAAAATGATGCAATTGATGTTGATTTTTCTTGCGATGGGTAAATCTTTCTCTTGCAATGCATAAATTCCTTTCCCGCGATGCATGAATCTTTTTTTTTTTTGCGATGCATGAATCTTCTCTTGCCATGCATGTATTTTCTCTTGCAATGCATGAATCCCTTTTCTCGCGATATATGAATCTTCTTTTGCAATGCAGAATCCCTTTTCTCGTGATGCATGAATCTTCTCCTGCAATGCATGAATCCCTTTTCTCGCGATGCATGAATTTTATTTTATTTTTCCGCGATGCATAGATCTTCTCTTGCAATGCATGAATCTTTTTCTCGCAATGCATGAATCTTTTTCCGCGATGCATGGATCTTCTTTTACAATGCATGAATCTTTTTTCTCGCGATGCATGAATCTTCTCCTGCAATGCATGAATCCCTTTTCTCGCGATGCATGAATTTTATTTTTTTTCCGCGATGCATAGATCTTCTCTTGCAATGCCTGAATCTTTTTCTCGCAATGCATGAATCTTTTTCCACGATGCATGGATCTTCTTTTGCAATGCATGAATCTTTTTCTCGCAATGCATGAACCTCTTTTCTCGCTACGTATGACGTTTTCTCTTGCTATGCATGGTTTCCTCTTCTTACTATGCATAAATCTCTTTCCCGCGATGCATGACTTCCTTTCTCGCGATGCATGACTTTCTTTTGCAATGCATGAATCTTTCTCTCGCAATGCATGAATCTTTTTTCCACGATGCATAAATCTTCTTTTGTAATGCATGAATCTTTTCTCGCAATGCATGAACCTCTTTTCTCGCGATGTATGATGTTTTCTCTTGCTATGCATAAACCTTCTCTCGTGATGCATGATTTCTTTTGATGATGCCTCCTTGATACCAAATGAAGATAATGCTTTACTGAGCAATATATGTGATCTTTTGGGTATCTTTTGGATGGCGATATCGTCTCAATCGACAATATAAATAAAAATGACCCTCGGAGTAGTGGTATCATCTCTTCTGACAATACGATATAAATGACTCTCTGGGTAGTGATATCATCTCAATCGGCAATATAAATAAAAATGACCTTCGGAGTGGTGGTATCGTCTCATTTGACAATACGATATAAATGACTCTTCGAGTAGTGGTATCATCTCATTTGACAATACAATATAAATAACTTTCAGGGTAAGAATATTATCATATCTGATAATATAATGCAAATGAATATCTTTCAGGTATTTTTAGTTGCTGAAAAGTAATAATATTTCTCTCTTCAAGGTTTTCATTTGTTCCATCTCCGAACATAATTGCATGTTCATTATGGACTTCGCCTTGTTAGGAATTGAATGAAATAATGTTATTCATATTCCAAAATCTTTGATATAAGCAGCATAAAATATTTCCTGCATCCACAGAAAATTTGTCAATTTTAGGGAGCTCTTTGCCCCTTTGACTTCTCCATATTCATTGAAGGATGTAATATGTTAATCTTGAGGCAAGCTTATAGACCTGCGTCCACAGAAAAATTGTTAGTTTAAAGAAAATGAACTGATCTGTGTCGATCTCCTCGATTGTTTGCTCTTTGTCTTGCTATCTTCGGTTGATTTCTCCGATTTCCCGCTTCTTGATAGATAAGACAAAATATTTTTTTTATGCAAATATAATTGAAACATGAAGGAAAAGTTTTTTAAGGAAATAGATTTTCAAAAGTAATGTTTGGAAAAAGTCACTGCCAAGTGTCATGTCATGTCGAGTTTAATGAACGTCATTCGGAGTTGGTGTTTTGAGATCTGTCTGATCACTTGTTGGGAAGTATTCAAAGTTGCTCTAAACTCTTGCTGAACCTTATTGAAATTTCTGAGGTCATCCTCAAAAATTTCTGTCCAGTTAACTTTCTTGACTTATCTCGAACTGTTGGTAAGCAAATCACGAAATTTTTGAGATCTTCTCAAAAATTCTGTCCCAGTTGCAAATCTCAAAGTAACTTCAGTCTCAACTTTGTTAGAGAGATCTTCTTTTTGAGAATTTTTGAGTCCCTTTCAAAAATTCTGTCCAGTTTTTATAGTAATGAGAAATAGAAATCTTATGGGAAATATGACTTGTGGCGCCTACGTATCCCATTGAGGCAGGAATCAGGTCAAGCGTAGTTCCCCTCAAGGATTAACAAAAGTAGAAATTTTACAAAGAAAGCGACCGAGGCCGACATAGGCCGCCTACGTATCTCGTTCTTGAGAATTCAGGTCGAACGTAGTTCAAATACTAAAGGAAATATTTAAAAAAGGATAAAGGGGTGACCGAGGCCGACATAGGCTGCTTACGTTTCTCATTCTTGAGAATTCAGGTCAGACGTAGTTCAATTACAAAAGGATAGATTCTAAACAAAGCAATTACAAGCAAATAGAATGATTACAAGGAAATAACAGGAATACAAACTGAAATTTCACACATAGTATCTCTTGACAGCATCTGAATTCATCGGTTTCGGCCATTCAGTGCCATCCATCTCCGACAGGACTAGAGCACTTCCAGATAACACTTTGCGAACCATGTAGGGTCCTTGCCAATTCGATGCAAATTTCCCTTTGTACTCATCCTGATGAGGGAAAATGCGTTTAAGGACTAACTGACCAATTTCGAATGTTCTGGATCTTACTTTCTTGTGAAAAGCACGGATCATCCTCTGTCGATAAAGTTGACCATGACAAACCGCAACCATTCTCTTCTCATCGATCAAGGTTAACTGGTCAATCCGCTTGCGAACCCATTCAGCATCATTCAATTCAGCTTCTTGGATGATTCTCAATGAAGGTATTTCAACTTCTGCAGGTATAACTGCCTCTATTCCATATACTAGCAAATATGGAATAGCTCCAACTAATCTTCTGACAGTTGTTCGGTAACCCAACAAAGCATATGGCAACATCTCGTGCCAACCTTTGCGATTTTCAATCATCTTACTCAGAATCTTCTTTATGTTCTTGTTGGCGGCTTCTACAGCTCCGTTCATTTGGGGACGATAGGCGGTGGAATTCCGGTGAGTAATCTTGAATTATTCACATATCTCTCTCATCAAGTGACTGTTAAGATTCGCTCCGTTATCAGTAATGATGGATTTTGGTACTCCAAACCTACATATCAGGTTGTTGCGAACAAAATCAGCTACAACTTTCTTGGTTACCGACTTGTACGAAGCTGCTTCCACCCACTTGGTGAAGTAGTCAATGGCAACCAAAATGAATCTATGTCCGTTAGAGGCAGCTGACTCTATTGGACCAATGACATCCATGCCCCAAGCTACAAATGGCCAGGGTGAACTCATAGCATTAAGTTCGTGAAGCGACACTCGAATTAGATCACCGTGCACTTGACATTTATGACATTTCTGCACGAACTTGCAACAATCATGCTCCATAGTCGTCCAAAAATAACCGGTGCGAAGGATCTTCCTCGCCAAAGTGAGCCCATTCATGTGAGTACCACAAACTCGGACATGTATCTGTTCCAGAATCTTTGTAGCTTCATTAGCATCAACGCATCTGAGAAGACCTAAATCTGGAGTCCTCCTGTAGAGGATTTCCCCACTTGCAAAGAAATTGAGGGCCATACGGCGTATCGATTTCTTCTGGTTGAACGTTGCATTCTCAGGATAAGTCCCATCTTCTAAATACTTCTTGATGTCAAAATACCAAGGCAAACCATCTGGTTTCGCTTCAACATGTGAACAATGAACAGGTTGTTCTTTTACCTCTATATCTACTGGATCAATATAACTTGTATCTGGATGTTTGATCATCGAGGCAATGGTGGCAAGAGCATCGGCCAACTCATTCTGTGCTCTGGGAGTATGTCTGAACTCAATCTTGCGAAATCTCTTGCACAACTTCT
>NC_064291.1:9490588-9563364 GCF_019186545.1 Solanum stenotomum | reverse complement strand
ACGCATCCCAACGCATTATCCGAGACCGACAAATATAGCAATAATGGACTCCCTTCTCGTGGAGGGACCAACACCGGTGGATTGGACAAATAGTTCTTGATGGCATCAAAAGCAGCTTGACATTCTCCGGTCCACTTGGTCGAGGCATCTTTTTTCAATAGCTTAAAAATGGGCTCACACACCACGGTGGATTGAGCTATGAATTGGCTGATGTAGTTCAACCTTCCTAGAAAACTCATCACCTCCTTCTTTGTCTTTGGAGGAGATAATTCTTGGATCGTCTTGATCTTAGAAGGGTCAAGCTCAATGCCCCTTCGGCTGACTATAAATCCCAACAACTTGCCAGCTGGCACTCCAAAAGCACATTTGACGGGATTTAACTTCAAATTATATCGGCGTAGACGATCAAAGAATTTCCTCAAGTGAGTCAAGTGATTCGAACTCTCGCGGGACTTGATTATGACATCATCTACATACACCTCGATCTCTTTGTGAATCATATCATGAAAAATGGTCGTCATAGCCCTCATGTAAGTAGCACCGACATTTTTGAGACCAAACGGCATCACCCGATAATGATATACACCCCAAGACGTGATGAAAACTGTCTTTTCTGCATCTTCTTCGTCCATCAAGATCTGGTGGTAACCCGCATAACAATCCACAAATGACTGCATCTCATGCTTAACACAGTTATCAATGAGGATGTGAATGTTTGGCAATGAAAAATTATCTTTTGGGCTAGCTTTGTTGAGATCTCTGTAGTCAACACAAATTCTGATTTTTCCGTCTTTCTTGGCAACCGGAACAACATTAGCTAACCAAGTCGGGTACTGCGTCACTTCCACTACTTGGGACTCGATCTGCTTTGTAATCTCCTCTTTGATCTTTAAACTCAACTCAGGCTTAAACTTCCGAGTCTTTTGTTTTACTGGATTGAAATCTGGATTGATTGGTAACTTGTGAGACACCATATTCGTACTCAATCCTGGCATATCTCTATAAGACCAGACAAACACATCAATATACTCTCTGAGCAAATGGACTAGGTCTCTTCTTTGAGCTTCAGTAAGATGTACACTGATTCTTACTTCTTTAACACATTCCTCATCTTCGAGATTCACACTCTCGATTTCCTCTAAATTCGGCTTGTGTTGATTCTCGAATTGTCGAAATTCATCCGCAACATGTTTGGGTATCTCATTCTCTTCTTCGTATTCCTCACATTCGTCATCACCTGCTTCATTTCGTTCACTTGGTTCATGACATGATATGACATTGGCAGGTTTTAAATTAATATTACTGAAATCATAAACAAACAAAGTTAGGAAAGTAAAATATAAATAGATAAATAAATAATTTTCTGATAAAAAAGGCTTTCGTTTAAATTGAAAACACAAGCACAAACTTTAGTCATGGCCGAGGGCCATTTTGCTTTTTTACACATCACAAGGGAATTTAAAAACTTCAAACAAATAAAACTGCATAAATGGTGGGTCTCGGGTCTCTTCCGAACTACCACCGATTTTAAAATAAACAAAGACATATGTCTTTCTACCCAGATGAGCGGGAAATCAGGAGTGGCGTAGAGGTCCAGTTCTGCAATTGCTCATCCGGTTCTGCATCATGGATGCCTGATGTCCCAGCCTCTTCCTCGATGACCGCATCAATCTCCTCAAAAAGGCCCCAGATTCCTTCCCCGAGACCATCATCATTGACATATCCTCGCACCGGGAATGACTGGTACAGGTGTGGAATTGGCCTGGCCAATGCTTGATCAACATTCTTGTTCTTCATCTCTGCTTCGTCATCTGTTGGGACATAACCCAGACCAAACTTTGCTTCTTTGGCAGGAATTTGAATAGGCTCGACGATTCCTTGGAAATGCTTCCCTAATCCAAAACTTGGTTCGAAACCATTCTGGAGCATGACAGTAGCAATCATCTTGTACACAGAAGACATAGGAGGTTGCGGAGCCAAATCATCACCGGTGGCATTTACCAGCTCCACTGTGTAGAAATCAAACCTCGAGAAACCTCATGAACGATCGGTGCATACCCATCGGAATGACTCCCCTCACCATGAATGACCAATTCCTGCTCCTTCCAAACAAATTTCATCAATTGGTGAAGGGTAGAAGGCACAGCCCCAGCCATGTGGATAAACGGTCTTCCCAGAAGCAAATTGTAGCTGGTATTGATGTCCAACACCTGAAACTCCACATTGAATTCTGCAGGCCCCATCTGAATATCCAAATTTACTGCCCCTATCGTGTCTCTTTGCACTCCATCAAAAGCTCTCACATTGACCAGGTTTTGTTGAACCTTTCCCAAGTCAAATTTCAGCTGCTTAAGAATCGAAAGCGGACATATGTTAAGACCGAACCCATCGTCGACCAAAACGCGATTTATAACTTTTTCCCGGCACTTGATAGTGACGTGTAGAGCTTTGTTGTGCATCCTCCCTTCGAAGGGCATCTCTTCGTCACAAAAGCTGATTCGATGTCCCCGAATGACCTGGTGTATCATGGCTGCTAGATTGTCGCTGTTAGTACCCACGGGCACATAAGTGTCATCCAAAGCTCTCATCAAAGCCTGTCTATGCAACTGTGAACTCATCAATAAATCCCACACAGAAATCTGAGCTGGTGTCTTTTCCAAATGCTTCACAATTGAATAATCTTTCGGTTGCATTTTTCTCCAGAACTCCTCAGCTTCGGCTTCACTGATCGGCCTTTTTGCCTGGTCATTCTTCTGCCCTCCTTGAGTCAACTCTTCCGGTGTGTAGCACCTGCCGGATCTGGTCATACCCTGAGTGACAGCTGTTTCAATCACAAACTTTGGTCGAGCAAGAGTTTCTCGTGGCACCAAGGCAACAGCCTTCTCGGGCGTCAGAATCACAAACTCTTTCTTCTCTCTAATGCTCAATGAGGCTACATCCCTTTCTAGTTCATCAGGAACAACCGAAACTATTGTCTTTGTCACGCACCAATCGTCATCTGTCTCTATCATATTGATAGTGACGCCCCCATGATTTGGTAAAGGATTACTGTTGACATTGGGCGCGACCGTCTGAAGAGAGACCACGTTCTGATCGATCAGGTCTTGGATTTTATGTTTCAGGTTGATACAGTCCTCGGTATCATGTCCAACACTGTTGGAGTGATACGCGCACCTCTGATCGGGTCTGTAAAACTTTGAGCTAGTATCAACCGGCTTGGGCTCCACTGGATGAATATATCTTGTAGCAGTTAATCGCTCGAACAACTTTGTTCGGCTTTCAATGAGCGGAGTGAAAGTTCTAGCAGGCTTCTTCTCAAATCTAGGACGGGAGGGATCGTAATTTCCTTGTTGAGGGGGAGGCATTTGGCGGTAATTTGGAGCATTCGGACGAGGGGTTTGATATCTGGGATATGAGTTGGCTTGATGATTTGGTTGTGGAGTTTGGTAGTTCGAGAGGGTATTTTGGTAAAGTGGAGCTGGGTTTTGGTACATTGGGGGAAGCGTTTGGTAATTTGTCTGAATGTTGGCACAGTTGGGGGCGGCATTTCGGTAGTGATGAGATGGGGTTTGGTAAACTGGAGGGGGAGTTTGGTAAATAGTAGAGGGAGTTTGGTAAATGGGAGGAGGGGTATTTTGATAACTGGGGGGAGGATTATTTTGGTAATCAGTCTGTGTATAACAAGCCGGGTACGAACTCTGTGAAGGTCGAGAACGACCATGGTATGATGAGGTTTTCCTTGGGGTCTTCTTCCCCTCATAGGAGATAGAGGACACATCCTCTCTTTTCTTCTTCAACAAACCCGAAGATCCGGGCGAGGCAGCAACACGGGCAATCTTCCCGGTTCTCAATCCATCTTCGATAGTCTCACCTACCTTGACTATCTCAGCAAATTTTGCTCCAACGAGCAACATGATTCTGTCATAATATTCAGGCTCTTGTACCCGCACAAACACTTCAACGATTTCCTTTTCCGACATAGGAGGTCTTACTCTAGCTGCCTCCTTCCGCCATCTATATGCAAATTCTCTGTAACTTTCGGTCGGCTTTTGTTTCATTTTCTCCAAGGAGTAACTGTTGACACCCAATTTTGACCCTCCCCAATATAAATCAATCATCGAGCTTCCTAAAATCTAAACGATTTGAAATAATTAGCTTCATAAAATTCAAAATAATTTTCAAGTCATTTTAACTAGTTTTGTCATTTTTATAAATTTTAAAATAATAAATATGATATTTTATATAATTATGTGTCTAATTAGTACATTTTATAAATATTTGAAAATCATATCAAAATATTTTTATTTCCTTTTAGCTAAGTGTTTTACTAACTTAGTTTAATTTAAATCATAATTACGATTTTGAGTTAATTAGTTCATGTTTAAATTAATTATATTATTATCAAATTAATTATTTTATTTCGTTAAGGTTAAGAAGATCATTAATTGATACTAATTCATCTTATTTTGTTGTTAGCCTAATTCATCAATTTAATTCAATATGGCTAAATTTCAACTTAAATTGGTTACAATTGTAATTTGATAGTTATTTTGCAATTGCAAATATAGCCATTCCTATCTTAGCTTCCAATTCTTTAAGACCCAAAATTGGGCCATTTAATTTCAACCCAAATTATGCTCCAAATCAGCCCATTTTTCCAACCCATTCCTCCACCAAAACATTCCCATATTTCCCAACCCATATATGCATACAATAACATACAAACAATACTAAAATAACCAACAACGTACAGCAAACACCAATACCGACCCCACCCCTTTTAATTTATTTATTTGTTTTATATTATTTTATTTCTTAGCAATTCCCAACTACCTAGGCCCACCCTTTAATTCCTCCAACTCAAAAAATAAAGACAATACATTATTTGAGCAGCCCACCAGAATATGACCCAACCCGGCCCATTCTTTTATTCTCAAAAAGAACCCAATAATCCTTTAACAGAAGCTCCCAGAACGTCCACAGACAGAGCATCGACTTAGGCGCGTACAATACTCTGCAATTTTGTTTTCTCCTTCCCGTCACTTTCAGCTTGCAGCAAGCACGCGTCCTACTCCTTTCCTCTTCCGGAATGGGAAAAAATTTCAGGGAAAGGTGTCTAGCTCGAATGGTGAAAGAAATTTATGGCGTTTGAATTTCGAATTCCCACCCGAATTCATCCGTTTTCCCCCTAATTGGAACCCTAATTTCTCCCCTATAAAGACTTTACCTTCTTCACTGTGAAGGGGGGCCGAAAATTTGGAGTTAGGGAACATATTAGGAAAAAAGGTTGGAAAAATAGAGAAATCAGCTTGGATTAGAAGACCATACTGTGAGCTACTAGCTATACATAGATGTATACAAATATTTAGGGAATAGATTTTGAGGTTATAGAGATTGGGAATCAAATTTCTGCTCCCGTTTGACTCTGCTCTGTTCACCGAGGTTCTCGGAGTCGTATTTCAGCGGTGGTGAAGTCGTCTCCTCTTCGTCTTGTTCTAGTTCGCTGCCCCGAAAAAGGTATACTTCCTCACTCGCTTTATTAGTTCTCTTGCGTGTTTCATCTTCAGCCTACTGTTGGAGTAGTTAATTTAGCTTAATGTTTCTTTGTTTCGTTCGAAATTTCAGTTTTCCAATCTTAGTATAGTTAAGATTTTTTTTTCTAATGATAATACACGATTTTCCTTTGCCCTCTTTTACCTGAATGTGATTTGGATATATGTATGTGAAGTGTTGAGATGTTGTTGGGTTTAGCTTTTTCATTAAGGTGATAAGAATGTGACCATAGCTCGGGCTGCGGCCTTTGTGTTCTTTTTATTGTAATGGATTCTTGTTAATACTAGATTGTGTATATAGTCTTTGTTCCCGCTTAGCCAGATTGATGTATGTATCATTTTGATTTGAACTTATGGTATTATGCTCATAACCCCGCTATCTTTATGTGTCGATTTAACCAAGGTTATCCCTACTTTTATTTTTTATTTTTTAGAAATTCATCTTCCCGTCTTTGCCTAATTTGAAAAACATCCATCATGAGTATAACTTGTTGCTTAACTTAGTCGTTTACTGGGTATTTGCTCAACATTTTTTTTTCTTTCTCTATGGATGTTATTTTTATGCCTATTTGTGCCGGTGTGTAGCATGGGATAATAATGTTTCTACGATTAGTTATTTGGAGGCGACTATTTTCTTCCTTTGATTAAGATGATTTAGTTGGCTATTGCCTCCAATATTTTGACCCTCTAGTATAACAAGTTTTCCTCTCGGGTCCCCCATGGATAAAATTTAGTTCTGTTATTGCTTGAAGTGGAATATTTGTGTAATGTGCAGCATGCTTTCCCTCTCTTCCTATTTTGAGCTATGTTGGTTGCTTATTACTTAATTATCATGGTGTAATCTATCCTTATTTTGTCCATGTGTAGCCTCTATTTTGTTGTTTTATTCAGTGATAGCTTTTCTTGAAATATCATGCCTTTGAACAAAGTATAATCACTTCCTTATTTATATTTTAAAGTTATTCAAGAAGTGTCCCTTTAGCATTTTGATTGGTTTGTTTCAATTCTTATTTATTTAGGATTATTGTGATCTATTATCTTTAGAAAGCATGTTTTGGAGTTATGGTCTTTCCTTTAATCCTTGGCATGTGATTTATAACGACCCATAATGTAACCCTTTTTTTATTTATTTATTTATTTATTTATTTTTATTTTTGTTAAAAAGCTTGTTCTATACTTGTTTGCTTGCATGAAGATCAATAACTCTCCTTATTCCATTTTTCTTATTTGTTCCATGATTTCTAATTTTCTTATCCTCATTTTCGTTACATGTGAAATGCTATCCGAGTCTATTTTGGACTCTACCCTTGCATATCCTTGAGTCGTTTGGAGTCATCCTCATATATTCGATGAAAAGAAGCTGAAACAGGTCCCCGAAAGTCCAAAAGCAAGTTGTATCACGTTGGGTACAGAGGAATATGCAAAATATATGCAAATATACAATGATATACAGGTTGAATGCGGAAATACTAGACATAAATTCGAAATACAGGTGCTGGAAGTTGAAGTGGGTTGTATACATTCGGGATACGGCTCGAGATACAGGAAATGGGGCCGATATACGAGTTGTATGCACTAATATACAACTTGTGTATACAAAAAACAGGAATTGATTTCAAGGTCCAAAAATCAGAATCTTGGGCCCAATGTTTCTGGGCAATAATAGGCCCAACTTGAAATATTCCTTTCTCCCTTTTATTATTTTATTATATTTGACTAACACTTTGATTATCTTATGATTTAACTTAATTGAATTCCTCAAGAATGGTCATTTCATTTTATTTTTGAATTAAAGTATATATATTTTATTACTTTGTTTTTACTTTAATATTTTTCTTGTTGACATTTTATGATCCATTCCCCTTTAGTTCATTCCCCTAAAAATAAATAAGAAATGATAAAAATAACAATAGCAAAAAAAAACTAAAATAAAGAAAAAAGTTAGAATAAATGAGCTCTTTTTAATTAATTTAGATTTCAAAAAAATAATAATAAATTAAAAATAATAATAATAATTAGTTGAAGTAAATTAGTTCTTTTACTTTGTTAAACTTTCCAAATTAGTCAAGGTCATGAGTTTTTTTTTTTACTTAGTTAAATTCTAAAAATTATTAGTTAAAATAAAGTGAGTCATTTTACTTAGTTAAATTTTAAAATTAGTCAAAATCATTTTGGTCAAATCGTCGGTCAACCGCGAGTTAGCGGGCATTCCGAGGGCCTAACACCTTCTCGAAATGTACATTTGAACTCGAACCATTTTTCAATTGATTTTATCTGTTTAAATCTTTTGAAACCCTTAGGTTTTTCTTGATTTTTACTAAAAAAATTAAGTGGTGACTCTGTCCTTTTGGAAACCCGATTTCTCTTAAACCATAAGTTTAATCGGTTTTTCGAAAACTCAGTCATTTTCCTTTTATATATATTTTTCAATTAAATAGGAATGGCGACTCTGCTGGGGAGTTAATTAAGTTCTAACCATAAGATTTGACTTATGTGATTAAATGTTATTAACTGTTGAATTGTTTGTTTGTGCTTGACGTATTTAATTTGTTATAACTGTCATTGCATTCATGACATCTTCCTATTGTATGTATAGTATATTAAGGACGGTTTCTGCATAATCGCAGCCAGACTTCTTATACTCAACCCTTTTTCGGAAGGATCGGCGATTTATTGGTACGTCATGCGTCTAATGGTTGTCGTGAATTCCAGCATAAGTTGTCCACTTGGGTTTTCGGTCTTTCAAAGCCACTCTTAGTCAATTAGTGTAGAGCGAAACCAAATCCCAATTTTTAGTGCATTTTGGACTAGGTCGACCCAACACCCAAGGCATGTTGGGCCCATTAGAAGCCCACCTTGTGTCTATTGGCCCATTTGCCAATAAAAAGACAATCATACTTATGTGTTTTAATTGAAGGATGTATATGTCATTTTTAAACAAATCAATTATCAAGCGGGGGTGGGGGGTTAACTTACCTTTATTTGTTTTTTTTGTAGGATGAACCCGACATTTGAGCCGTTGAGAACCCGAATGGTGACTATACCTGATCCTTACCTCCAAGTTTGGTGAAAATTCATGAACAAGGAAGATAAGAAGAAAGTTCAAAGACACATAGGCCACCTCCCGTCATTAATGGAAATGGTGGCTTACCCCGACTTGATTGAAACAATGGTGAAATTTTGGGACAGCAACAACATGGTATTTCGGTTCAGGGAAGTGGAGTTGACTCCGACTATGGACGAAGTTCTTGCCAGTTACGAGAGTGTCGGCATGTGCAACAAGAGGAAACATCAACCCGATACTGATCTTCTCCTTCCAAAAGTATGAGATTTTTCTGAAATCAGAGAAAAATTGTCACTTGTCAAAGCTGAATGGATGGACAGGCTTCCCAGGCCAAATATTCCACTTCGAAAGTTGTATTATCGATTTGGACGCGCAAGAGCTTACGAGAAGTTTAAAGATGAGTTCGTGTCGGAAGAAAAATGGAAGGAAACACGCCCCCTCGCTTTTGCGTTATGTCTACTTGGGACAATGGTATTTCCCCAAGGACCGAACTACACCATCCATCCAAGTGTAGTAATGGTTACTCATGCTATTTTTAATGGAGTAGACTACGGGCCTGTAAGAAAGTACTACAATTTGGCTCCTATGATCCTTGTTGACATTTACAGGGCGTTGGATTGGTGTAAAAATGGCACACGTTTCTTTCAAGGGTGCAACCTAATACTTCAATGGTGAATGATGAGACACTTGATCAAAGCTCATGATCCAACAGAACCAGATCCCTTGGAGAGACCAAACAGACTCGAAAGTCACGATTGGTGGGTGCAACGTAATCCTTTCAACAGGACTGGAGGCCAAGAGTTTTGGTACCCAAGACTTCAGGGTTTGAGAGAGGAAAATGTGCAGTGGTCGATCCAATGCTTGGTAGTAACAAAACAAATTGTGATCCGAAGTGGAAAGGCCCCATACTTGATATTTGCTGGGTTGAGAGGAACTCGGCCATATGCTCCTTCTCGAGTACTTAGACAGCTAGGAGGGAAACAAGGGCTTTCTCAGATCGAAGACATGACAAGATTTGTGACGGATCACGAAAATGGCGAAGTCGCTTTTACTAAAAAGATGCTTCAATTATGGAAAACTAGAAGGGTATTGGGTGAGCCGGTGCCAAATAGGTTTCGTCCGGAATGTTCTAAGGATTACAAAGAATGGTTAAAAAAGAGTCTCGCCGGAACTATCGAACCCAGTCCAAACGTTCCCCACATTATTGCAGATGTTGGAGCCAAGTATCAAATCCGACTTCATCAACTCCAAGAGAAGTTTGATAGGAATGAGTTAGAGTATTAACGTCGGCACTTATAAGATGCTAAAGTCATAGCTGAGTTGAAGCAAGAGTTACAAAAATCCAGGCAATGTATGTCAGAATTAGATGATAGCATGGAGCAGCAGATTCAGTCGGTCGAGAGATTCAGACATCAAGAAGGGGCTCGGTTGGCAAGAGATCACCTATGGGCGAACAGATATGCTATGTGGGAAGAGGTCAGCATCGCCAAGAGGGCCAGACTTGGTGAAGGATCAGGAGGAGCTTGAAGTTTCTTATCATCCCCTGCGTGGGACTGCTTTATTTGTGCTTTGTCTTGTAATTTATTTTTCGGACTCTTTTCCCCAATTTTATGTTTGTCAAACATTTTGAATGCTATTAATGAAATATTTTTGGGGATAATTAATTGGCTTAAAAAGACATATACATCCTTGGCCTACCCTTGGCACAAAAGGGCCACATGCATGTTTAGGACGCGATATTTGTCTGTTTACTTGTGTGCTTTAACTGTTTATGTGGTACGTTGCTTTGAATGAGGACACCATTAACCCACTCCTTTTCAAAAAAATTCCAAAAAAAGTCCTATAATGTCCAAATACAAGTCACTACCAAAATGTACGACCAAAATTCCATGAGTCTTGAGTTTCTCAGCCATAAATAAAATCCCAATACCAAATCCTAAAATATTACTCTATCATCTCAGGAAAGGTGAAATTGCTGCTAAGATGGAAAAAGGCAAGGGTATCGACATAGAGCTAACCGAAGAGGATCTGATGATGAAATTGCAGCGGCTCAGGCGAGAGATCCAAGAAACCAGAGAAAAAAGAATAGAAGTGGAGTTTGCCACCGCAATCGCACGAACAGCAAATGCGGCACTAGACGTGGAATTGGCAGCAAAGATGACAAAATGTGCTGTTATAGATGAAAAGACAGTTGCTGTGCGGAAGAAGCGAGATGCCCTCAAAGAGATAACCATGATGCTTCAGAAGCCACGTGAAAAACACTTTTTCTTCAGCCAAGAGGCCACCAACAGTGATCCTAGAGGCGCTAGACTTGAAGCTACTGAAGAAGATACTGGGGAGGAAATTGTCTATAGGCCTCCTCTTCAGGGACGGTGGAAGGAAGGCAATGAGAAAACTACCCGTGAAACATATGAGTTTACCCCCCCCGTAATTAATGCGACAATCAGAAAAAGAAGGGCTTGGGTAGAGGCACATCTATCTTTAGGAGCTTTATTATCTGCTTGGGTAGAGGCACATCTATCTTTAGGAGCTTTATTATCTGTTTTTCACTCTCCTTGTAATCACCAGAAATGAATGAATGAAAATGAAATTTCCTTTTGTATTCGAACTACGTAGGGCCTGAATTCTCCTTCGGAGATACGTAGGCAGCCTTTTAAGGCCCGGCCCCTATCTTTTTCAAATTTTCTTTCCCCCCTTTTTACATTCCACAAGAAAACATTGAGTTCAGATAAATAGATGCCAGAAGATGCAGCAAGAAGACCTTAGCTCAACGCAATTTAGCCTTTCTGAGTCACTAGCCCCAAAATAAAACGAGCAAATTTCTGCTTGTTCAAAAAATCAGTCCCCATTACTCGTGGGTTAACGTGTCCTCAAACGAAGCAACTTCTATGTGTTTACCTGCTTTCTATGTGATATCTTGTATTATTCATCCAGAACTAATACTAACAGGTTTGCCTTTGAGTTGTTTTTCTCTACAGGTAGTTAGAACTGATCTGTGTTGATACACTGGCCGATCATCCTTATTTCACCAGATCAAAAGGGCCTACAGATTCCTTTCCCAGCCAAAGTTTCCAAAGAGGAAAAACAGCAATGAGTGATAACAACGAAGAACCTGGCCTTACTGATGTCGTGGTGGCTCAGCCAACCCTTGCAGATCAGAATGAACTGATCCTACAGTTGATGCAACAAATTGCTGAGATGAGGGTTGAGATGCAAAGAAGACATGATTTGCCTCCTCCGATTTTTGCTGTCAACACTCAACCAGACGGAAGGCCTCCAGTTCAAATTCCCCCTCCTAACGTGGAACAAGCTCAGAACCCGCCTTCAAGTCCTGCTCGCAATCCCTCTATCATTGACCTTACCACCCAAAACCCCCACTACGCCTCAACCTCTCATCCAACACCACTCCCTCCTCAAAATACCAACCTCCAAGCACCACCCCTTCCCCCTAATGCAAACCACCAAACTAGCCTTCCCCCCCACAGCCAAAACGCTAATAACCCACGCACTTCCCTCCTTCACCAAAACCTGTACACCAACCCCCACACTTATCCCCAAAACTATCACGCCCCTCTAAATGGCCAGAGTCCTTCTATCGCTCCACCACTACTGCAAAAAGCCATTTTCCAAATACCAGTCCCCAACGAGCATGATGCCCATGGTTCGGAGCTCGACCACTATGAGGAGAGGGAGAGAGAGTGGAGGTCAAAGGAAGAGACCGCCAAGATAGATATGAAGGAGGAAATTAGAAAAGCCATGAAGGAGCTGAACTGCATTCCTGAGGTCGCCAGATTGAGCTATGAAGACCTGTGCGTTCACCCGAATTTGTACCTCCCAGAAGGGTTCAAGGTGCCAAAATTCGACATCTTCGGAGGAACGGGGAACCCCTTAGCACACTTAAGGGCCTACTGTGACCAACTCGTGGGAGTTGGGAGAGACAAAGCTTTGTTAATGCGGCTTTTTAGCCGAAGTTTGAACGGAGAGACTCTAGAATGGTTTACGTCTCATGAGACGAAACAGTGGTCTAGCTGGAACGCTCTGGCTAAGGACTTCATCGAACGATTCGCTTACAATGTGGAGATCGTTCTTGACCGTTACTCATTGGAAAAGATGAAGCAGAAGTTGACTGAAAGTTACCGAGAATTCGCATATAGATGGCGAAAGGAGGCGGCTAGAGTTAGACCTCCCATGCTAGAAAAGGAAATTGTTGAAGTGTTTGTGCGGGTGCAGGAGCCCGAATATTATGACAGAATCATGTTGCTCGTTGGAGCAAAATTTGCTGAGATAGTCAAGGTAGGTGAGACTATCGAGGACGGATTGAGAACCGGGAAGATTGCCCGTGTAGCTGCCTCGCCCGAATCTTCGGGCTTGTTGAAGAAGAAAAGAGAGGATGTGTCCTCTATCTCTTATGAGGGGAGGAAGACCCCAAAGAAGTCATCATCATACCAAGGTCGTTCTCGACCTTCACAGAGTTTGTACCCGGCTTGTTATGCACAGGCTGATTACCAAAATACCCCTCCCATTAGTTACCAAAATACCCCTCTTCCCAACTATCAAAATGCACCCCATCCTAATTACCAAACTCCCCCTCCAGTTTACCAGACTCCATCTCATCACTACCGAAATGCCGCCCCCAACTGTGCCAACGTTCAGACAAATTACCAAACGGCTCCCCCAATGTACCAAACCCCAGCTCCACTTTACCAAAATACCCCCTTGAACTACCAAGCTCCACAACCAAACTACCAAACCAACTCATATCCCAGATATCAAGCCCCCCGTCCAAATGCTCCAAATTATCGCCAAATGCCTCCCCCTCAACAAGGCAATTACGATCCCCCCCGTCCTAGATTTGAGAAGAAGCCTGCCAGAATTTTCACCCCGTTTGTTGAAAGCCGAACAAAACTGTTCGAACGATTAACTGCGGCAGGATATATTCATCCAGTGGGGCCCAAGCCGGTTGACACTAGCTCAAAGTTTTACAGACCTGATCAGAGGTGCGCGTATCACTCAAACAGTGTTGGACATGATACTGAAGACTGTATCAACCTGAAGCATAAGATTCAAGACCTGATTGACCAGAATGTGGTCTCTCTTCAGACAGTTGCGCCCAATGTCAATAGTAATCCTTTGTCAAATCATGGAGGCGCCACTATCAATATGATAGAGACAGATGACGATTGGTGCGTGACAAAGGTAATAGTTCCGATTGCTCCTGATGAATTGGAAAAGGCTGTAGCTTCGTTGAGCATCAGAGAAAAGAAAGAGTTTGTGATTCTTACACCCGAGAAGGCTGTTGCCTTGGTGCTGCGAGAAACTCTTACCCGACCAAAATTTGTGATTGAAACGGCTATTACTCAAGGCATGACCAGATCTGGTAGGTGCTACACACCGGAAGAATTGGCCCAAGAGGGGCAAAATAAGGACCAAGCAAAAAGGCCGATCAGTGAAGCTGAGGCCGAGGAGTTCTGGAGAAAAATGCAGCCGAAAGATTATTCGATTGTGAAGCACTTGGAGAAGACGCCAGCTCAGATTTCTGTATGGGCTTTGTTGATGAGCTCACAACTGCATAGGCAGGCTCTGATGAGGGCTTTGGATGATACTTATATGTCTGTGGGTACTAACAGTGATAATTTAGCAGCCATGATAAACCAGGTCATCCGAGGACACTGAATCAGTTTTTGTGACGAAGAGCTGCCCTTTGAAGGGAGGATGCGCAACAAAGCTCTACACGTCACCTGTATGTGTCGAGATAAGATAATTAATCGTGTCTTGGTCGATGATGGATCCGGTCTTAATATTTGCCCACTTTCGACTTTGAGGCAGTTGAAATTCGACTTGGGAAAGCTTCACCAGAACCAAGTTAATGTGAGGGCCTTTGACGGAGTGCAAAGAGACACATTGGGTGCAGTAAACTTGGATATTCATGTGGGTCCTGCGGATTTTAATATGGAGTTCCAGGTGTTGGATATCAACACCAGTTACAACTTGCTTCTTGGAAGACCGTTTATTCATATGGCTAGGGCTGTGTCTTCTACCCTTCACCAACTAATGAAGTTTGTTTGGAAGGACAAGGAATTGGTCATTTATGGTGAAGGGAGTCATTCCAATGGGTATGCGCCGATCGTTGATGATGTCTCTCGAGGTTGTGATTTTTACACGGTGGAGCTGGTAAACGCCACCGGTGATGACTTGGCTCCACAACCTCCTATGCCTGCCGTGTACAAGATGATTGCTACTATCATGCTCCAGAATGGTTTCGAACCAGGGTTCGGATTGGGGAAACACTTTCAAGGAATCATCGAGCCTATCCAAATTCCCGCCAAAGGAGCAAAGTTTGGTTTGGGGTATGTCCCCACAGATGTTGACGAAGCAGAGACAAATAACAAGAATGTTGATCAAGCATTAGCCAGACCAATTCCTCATCTGTACCAGTCATTTCCGGTGCGAGGATATGTCAATGATGATGGTCTCGGGGAAGGAATCTGTGGCCTTTTCGAGGAGATTGATGCGGTCATCGAGGAAGAGGCAGGGACATTAGGCATCCGTGATGCAGAACCTGAGGAGCGATTGCAGAACTGGACCTCCACACCACTCCTGATTTCCCGCACATCTGGGTAGAAAAGACATGTGTCTTTGTTTATTTTTAAAATCGGTGGTAGTTCGGAAGAGGCCCGAGACCCACCATTTATGCAGTTTCATTTGTTTGAAGTTTTTAAATCCCTTGTCATGTTTAAAAAAGCAATGGCCCTCAGCCATGGCCAAAGTTTGTGCTTGTCTTTCAATTCAAATGAAAAGCCTCTTTTATCGAAACTTGTTGTTTACTTATTTGTTTATATTTTACTTTCCTAACTTTATTTGTTTATGATTTCAGTAATATTAATTTAAAACCTGCCAATGTCATGTCATGTCATAAATCAAGTGAACGAAATAAGGCAGGTGATGATGAGTGTGAGGAATATGAAGAAGAAAATGAGGTACCCGAACATGTTGCTGAGGATTTTCGACAATTCGACAATCAACACAAGCCAAATCTTGAAGAAACTGAAACTATGAATCTCGGAGATGAGGAATGTGTCAAAGAAGTCAGAATTAGTGGCCATCTGACTGAAGCCCAAAGAAGAGACCTGGTTCGTTTGCTCGGAGAGTACATTGATGTATTTGCCTGGTCTTATAAAGACATGTCAGGGTTGAGTACGAATATGGTGTCCCACAAATTGCCGATTAATCCAGATTTCAGTCCAGTAAAACAAAAGACTCGGAAGTTCAAGCCTGAGTTGAGTTTGAAGATCAAAGAGGAGATTATAAAGCAGATCGAGTCACAAGTAGTGGAAGTGACGCAGTATCCTACTTGGTTGGCTAACGTTGTCCCAGTTGCCAAGAAAGACGGAAAAATCATAATTTGTGTTGACTACAGAGATCTCAAACAGCTAGCCCGAAAGACAATTTTCCATTGCCGAACATCCACATTCTTATTGATAACTGTGCTAAGCATGAGATGCAGTTGTTCGTGGATTGTTACGCGGGTTACCACCAGATCCTGATGGATGAAGAAGACGCAGAAAAGACAACTTTCATTACACCTTGGGGTGTATATCATTATCGGGTGATGCCTTTTGGTCTCAAGAATGTCGGTGCGACTTACATGAGGGCCATGACAACCATCTTTCATGATATGATTCATAAGGAGATAGAGGTGTATGTAGATGATGTCATAATCAAGTCTCGCGAGAGTTCGGATCACTTGACTCACTTGAGGAAATTCTTTGATCGTCTACGCCGATACAATTTGAAGTTAAATCCCGCCAAATGTGCTTTTGGAGTGCCAGCTGGCAAGTTGTTGGGATTCATAGTTAGTAGGAGAGGCATTGAGCTGGATCCTTCCAAGATCAAGGCGATCCAGGAATTACCTCCTCCGAAGACCAAGAAAGAGGTGATGAGTTTCTTAGGAAGGTTGAACTACATCAGTCGATTCATAGCTCAATTCACCGTGGTGTGTGAGCCCATATTCAAGTTGTTGAAAAAAGATGTCTCGACCAAGTGGACCGGAGAGTGTCAAACCGCTTTTGATGCCATAAAAAACTATTTGTCCAATCCGCCGGTGTTAGTCCCTCCACGAGAAGGGAGTCCGTTATTGCTATATTTGTCTGTCTCAGATAATGCATTGGGATGTGTGCTTGGTCAACATGACGAAACTGGGAAGAAAGAGCGAGCTATTTATTACTTGAGCAAAAAGTTCACACAATATGAGGCTCGTTACACTCTTTTGGAGAGAACATGTTGTGCTTTGACCTGGATTGCTCAGAAATTAAGACATTACTTGTCTTCTTATACCACATACCTTATTTCCAGGATGGACCCGTTGAAGTATATTTTCCAGAAAGCAAGGCCGACCGGGAAGTTGGCTAAATGGCAAATGCTTTTGAGTGAATTTGACATCGTGTACGTGACTCAGAAGGCGATAAAGGCACAGGCCTTAGCCGATCATCTTGCAGAGAATCCAGTTGATGAGGAGTATGAACCGCTCAAGACTTATTTCCCTGACGAGGAAGTCTCATTCGTGGGTGAAGATATTTCTGAAGCGTACCCCGGATGGAGAGTATTCTTTGATGGAGCGGCAAATCATCAAGGGAAAGGAATTGGAGCGGTCTTAGTATCAGAAACCGGTCAGCACTATCCTATGGCGGCTAAACTTCGATTTGAATGCACGAACAATATGACTGAGTATGAAGCTTGCATCCTCGGTCTGAAGATGGCAATTGATATGAATGTTCACGAGTTGCTGGTTATTGGAGATTCAGATTTGCTGATTCATCAGGTTCAAGGGGAATGGGCCGTGAAAAACCCAAAGATCACACCGTATGTGCGGTATATACAGAAGTTGTGCAAGATATTTCGCAAGATTGAGTTCAGACACACTCCCAGGACGTAGAATGAGTTGGCCGATGCTCTTGCCACAATCGCATCAATGATTAAGCACCCAGATACAGGTTATATTGATCCAGTGGATATAGAGGTGAAAGAGCAGCCTGTCCATTGTTCACATGTTGAAGCAGAACCAGATGATTTGCCTTGGTATTTTGACATCAAGAAGTATTTAGAGGATGAGACTTATCCTAAGAATGCAACGTTCAACCAAAAGAAGTCGATACGCCGTATGGCCCTCAATTTCTTCGCAAGTGGGGAAATCCTTTACAGGAGGACTCCAGATTTAGGTCTTCTCAGATGTGTTGATGCTAGTGAAGCTGCGAAGCTTCTGGAACAAATACATGCCGGAGTTTGTGGTACTCATATGAATGGACTCACTTTGTCGAGGAAGGTGCTTCGAGCCGACTATTTTTGGATGACTATGGAGCATGACTGTTGCAAGTTTGTGCAGAAGTGTCATAAATGTCAGGTGCATGGTGATTTGATTCGTGTCCCGCCTCATGAACTCAATGCTATGAGTTCACCTTGGCCATTTGTAGCTTGGGGTATGGATGTCATTGGTCCAATAGAGACAACCGCCTCTAATGGACACAGATTCATTTTGGTTGTCATTGACTACTTCACCAAGTGGGTGGAAGCAGCTTCGTACAAGTCGGTGACCAAGAAAGTTATAGCTGATTTTGTTCGCAACAATTTGATATGTAGGTTCGGAGTGCCAGAATCTATCATTACTGATAATGGAGTGAATCTCAACAGTTTCTTGATGAGAGAAATATGCGAACAATTCAAGATTATTCAACGAAACTCGATCGCCTATCGTCCCCAAATGAATGGAGCCGTAGAAGCTGCCAACAAGAACATAAAGAAGATTTTGAGGAAAATGATTGATAATCGCCGAGGTTGGCACAAGATGTTGCCATATGCTTTGTTGGGTTACCGAACGACTGTCAGAATATCAGTTGGAGCTACTCCATATTTGCTAGTATATGGAACAGAGGCAGTTATACCCGCAGAAGTTGAAATACCTTCATTGAAAATCATCCAAGAAGCTGAATTGAGTGATACTGAATGGATTAGCAAGCGGATTAATCAGTTAACACTGATTGACGAGAAAAGAATGGTTGCCGTTTGTCATGGACAACTATATCGACAAACAATGATTCGTGCTTTCCACAAGAAGGTAAGAGCTAGAATGTTTGAAGTTGGTCAGTTGGTCCTTAAACGCGTTTTCCCTCATCAGGATGAGTACAAAGGGAAATTTGCACCAAATTGGCAAGGACCCTACATGGTTCGCAAAGTGTTATCTGGAGGTGCCTTAGTCCTGTCGGAGATGGATGACACCGAATGGTCTAAACCAATCAACTCAGATGCTGTCAAGAGATACTATGTGTGAAATTCAATTTATATTTTCTGTCATTTCTTTGTAATCGTTCTATTTGCTTGTAATCGCTTTGTTTAAAATCTATCCCTATGTAATGAACTACGTCTGAACTGAATTCTCAAGAATGAGATACGTAGGCGGCCTATGTCGGCCTCGGTCACTCTTTTATCCCCTTTTAATGCTTCCTTTTGTATTTGAACTACGTTCGACCTGAATTCTCAAGAATGAGATACGTAGGCGGCCTATGTCGGCCTCGATCGATTTCTTTGTAATTTTCTTATTTTTGTCAGCCCTCGAGGGGGAACTACGTTTGACCTGATTCCTGTCTCAACGGGATACGTAGGCGCTACAAGGGTTCGGTCATATCTCCCATGAGATTTCTATTTCTCTTTACAATAGAAACTGGGACAGAATTTTTTGAGAGGGACTAAAAAATTCTCAAAAAAGAGACCTCTCCAACAAAGTCAAGACTGAAATTACTTTGAGATTCGTAACTGGGACAAAATTTTTGAGGGGATCTCAAAAACTCTGTGATTTGATCACCAACGGTTAAAGATATACCAAGACAGTTAACTGGGACAGAAATTTTTGAGAATGACCTCAAAAATTTTGACTGAGTTTATCGACAGTTTAGAACAATTTTGAATACTTCCCAACGAGTAATCAGATAGATCTCGAGACGTCCCTCCAAAGGTGTTCATTAAGTTTGACGTGACATGACACTTGGCAGTGACTTTTCCCAAACTTACTTTTGAAAATCTATTTTCCTTATAAGCTCTTCCTTCATGTTTTAATTATTTTTGCATAAAAAATATTTTGTCTTATCTATCAAGAAGCGGGAGATCGGAGAAACCAATTGGAGATAGCAAGACAATGAGCAGACAACCGAAGAGATCGACACAGATCAGTTCATTTTGTAAAAAACTAACAATTTTTCTGTGGATGCAGGTCTATAAGCTTGCCTCAATATCAACATATTCTACCATTCAATGAATATTGAGAAGTCAAAGGGGCAAAGAGCTCCCCAAAATTGACAATTTTTCTGTGGATGCGGGAAATATTTTATGCTGCTTATATCAAAGATTTTGTAATATGAATAAAATTATTTCATTCAATTCCCAACGAGGCGAAGTCCATAATGAACGTGCAACTATGTTCAGAGATGGGACAAATGAAAACCTTGAACAGAGAAATATTATTATTTTCTAGGAAGTAAAGATACTTGGAAGATATTTATCTACATTATATTATCAGATATGATAATATTCTTACCCTGAAGGTTATGTATATTGTATTGTCGAACGAGACGATACTACAACCCGGAGAGTCATTCATATCGTATTGTCAAATGAGATGATACCACTACTTCGAGGGTCATTTTTATTTATATTGTCGATTGAGACGATATCACTACCCGGGGAGTCATTCATATCGTATTGTCAAATGAGATGATACCACTACTCCGAGGGTCATTTTTATTTATCTTATCGATTGAGACGATACCGCCACCCAAAAAATACCCTAGAAGGTCACCTATGTTGCTCGGTGAAGCATATCTTCGTTCGGTACCGGGGATGGTGTCATCAAAAGATTCATGCATTGCAATAGAAGATTCTTGCAGCGCGGAAAAAAATAAAAAATAAAAAAAATCCATGCATCGCGGGAAAGAAAGTCATGCATTGCAAGAAAAGATTCATGCATCGCGGAAAAAAAATATATGTATCGCGGGAAAGAGATTCATGTATTACAAGAGAAGAGAAAGAAGTCATGCATCGCGGATAAATCATGCATCGCAAGAGAGAGAAATCCTGCATCACAGATAAGTCATGCATTGTAAGAGAAAAAAGTCATGCATCGCGGAAAAGTCATGCATAGCAAGAGAAAAAAATCATGCATTGCAAGAGAAATAAGTCATGCATCGCGAAAAAGTCATGCATAGCAAGAGAAAGAAATCATGCATTGCAAGAGAAAGAAGTCATGCATCGCGGAGAAGTCATGCATAGCAAGAGAAAGAAATCATGCATCGCGGGGAAGTCATGCATTGCAAGAGGAGAAGTCATGCATAACAAGAAAAAAGACTTATGTATTACAAGAGAATAAAAGAGATTCATGTATTACAAGAGAAATAAATCATGCATCGCAAGAGAAATAAGTCATGCATCTCGGAAAAGTCATGCATAGCAAGAGAAAAAGTCAGGCATCGCGGAAAAGTCATGCATCGCGGAGAAACCATGCATAGCGAGAGAAGATTCATGCATCGCGGGAAAAGAATTCATGCATTGCAAGAAAAGATTCATGCATCGCGGAAATTTTTTTTATGTATCACGGGAAAAAGATTCACTAAGATTCGCGTATCAAAGAAGATTGACATCGGATGCATCATTTTTCTTTGCAACAACGACATCAAAAGAACTGTTAACGTATTATAACAGCCTATTTTATTTACTTTGACATCAAATGAAGAGCACATTGAAGATTATATTACAAATATGAGACACAAACTTTATTTGCTTCACTTCAAACTCGATAGAGTTGACGTCAAATATTCAAGGAGAACAATTAAGTGTCAACACGGTAAAAGACATTGTCTCCCATTTGAATTGCATTTTTATGCTAATGAGTTTTATTTCAGTCTTTGTCGAGAGCATCCAAGAGGATGAATTCTCAAAACAAACCCCAAGTTCGGACGACATCAATTAGGATGCAGCACAACATGAAACTTTTTCTTAGCAGCGAACTAGGACATAGTCCAAAGAGGAGTGCCAAACTCTTAGGACACGAGCAGAGGAGCGACTTTCACCACAATCAAACTACACCCCTATCAGAAGGCATGTGGGTTTTTCACCGGAAGCAATTTTCCAATTTGAATGACAATTCACCAAGAGCCTTGGAAATTATGTCCGTGTAAGTTCTTACTTATGGATGTGAAGAGCTCCGCATTCATAGCTAAGAGGTTGCAAGCCTCCTTTTCATACTCGACTTACTTTGTCATTTTCCAGAACCAAAGGTTATCCCGCATAATGGATTTCCTTTTCAACCGATTGAGTCGAACTACAAGCAGTCTGATTCCCTATGTTAAGGGATATGTAGGCGGGATCAATGTTGAAAACTCAGCTGTATTCCAACACTCACTCTCAAATCTTATTCCCGAGCATTTCGATCTCTTCATAATTCGATATCGAAATAACATTTGAATTCTTTCAGAATCGTGCGGTAGATCAAGCATATCGAACTACAAGTGGCCTGAATTCTCATATAGCCTGAGATATGTAAGAAACCCACTTCTGGGGTTTGGCCATAATTTCTAAAGTCCGTACCAAAAAACCTTTTTTCAAAAAGATGAAGATGTGGTCGGTCAAAATTGGATTTGTCAATTTCATCTTCCTCGAATTGCTTGCATCAATCCAAGTAAAATGAGGGACAGCTGTTGACACCCAATTTTGACCCTCCCTAATATAAATCAATCATCGAGCTTCCTAAAATCTAAACGATTTGAAATAATTAGCTTCATAAAATTCAAAATAATTTTCAAGTTATTTTAACTAGTTTTGTCATTTTTATAAATTTTAAAATAATAAATATGATATTTTATATAATTATGTGTCTAATTAGTACATTTTATAAATATTTGAAAATCATATCAAAATATTTTTATTTCCTTTTAGCTAAGTGTTTTACTAACTTAGTTTAATTTAAATCATAATTACGATTTTGAGTTAATTAGTTCATGTTTAAATTAATTATATTATTATCAAATTAATTATTTTATTTCGTTAAGGTTAAGAAGATCATTAATTGATACTAATTCATCTTATTTTGTTGTTAGCCTAATTCATCAATTTAATTCAATATGGCTAAATTTCAACTTAAATTGGTTACAATTGTAATTTGATAGTTATTTTGCAATTGCAAATATAGCCATTCCTATCTTAGCTTCCAATTCTTTAAGACCCAAAATTGGGCCATTTAATTTCAACCCAAATTATGCTCCAAATCAGCCCATTTTTCCAACCCATTCCTCCACCAAAACATTCCCATATTTCCCAACCCATATATGCATACAATAACATACAAACAATACTAAAATAACCAACAACGTACAGCAAACACCAATACCGACCCCACCCCTTTTAATTTATTTATTTGTTTTATATTATTTTATTTCTTAGCAATTCCCAACTACCTAGGCCCACCCTTTAATTCCTCCAACTCAAAAAATAAAGACAATACATTATTTGAGCAGCCCACCAGAATATGACCCAACCCGGCCCATTCTTTTATTCTCAAAAAGAACCCAATAATCCTTTAACAGAAGCTCCCAGAACGTCCACAGACAGAGCATCGACTTAGGCGCGTACAATACTCTGCAATTTTGTTTTCTCCTTCCCGTCACTTTCAGCTTGCAGCAAGCACGCGTCCTACTCCTTTCCTCTTCCGGAATGGGAAAAAATTTCAGGGAAAGGTGTCTAGCTCGAATGGTGAAAGAAATTTATGGCGTTTGAATTTCGAATTCCCACCCGAATTCATCCGTTTTCCCCCTAATTGGAACCCTAATTTCTCCCCTATAAAGACTTTACCTTCTTCACTGTGAAGGGGGGCCGAAAATTTGGAGTTAGGGAACATATTAGGAAAAAAGGTTGGAAAAATAGAGAAATCAGCTTGGATTAGAAGACCATACTGTGAGCTACTAGCTATACATAGATGTATACAAATATTTAGGGAATAGATTTTGAGGTTATAGAGATTGGGAATCAAATTTCTGCTCCCGTTTGACTCTGCTCTGTTCACCGAGGTTCTCGGAGTCGTATTTCAGCGGTGGTGAAGTCGTCTCCTCTTCGTCTTGTTCTAGTTCGCTGCCCCGAAAAAGGTATACTTCCTCACTCGCTTTATTAGTTCTCTTGCGTGTTTCATCTTCAGCCTACTGTTGGAGTAGTTAATTTAGCTTAATGTTTCTTTGTTTCGTTCGAAATTTCAGTTTTCCAATCTTAGTATAGTTAAGATTTTTTTTTCTAATGATAATACACGATTTTCCTTTGCCCTCTTTTACCTGAATGTGATTTGGATATATGTATGTGAAGTGTTGAGATGTTGTTGGGTTTAGCTTTTTCATTAAGGTGATAAGAATGTGACCATAGCTCGGGCTGCGGCCTTTGTGTTCTTTTTATTGTAATGGATTCTTGTTAATACTAGATTGTGTATATAGTCTTTGTTCCCGCTTAGCCAGATTGATGTATGTATCATTTTGATTTGAACTTATGGTATTATGCTCATAACCCCGCTATCTTTATGTGTCGATTTAACCAAGGTTATCCCTACTTTTATTTTTTATTTTTTAGAAATTCATCTTCCCGTCTTTGCCTAATTTGAAAAACATCCATCATGAGTATAACTTGTTGCTTAACTTAGTCGTTTACTGGGTATTTGCTCAACATTTTTTTTTCTTTCTCTATGGATGTTATTTTTATGCCTATTTGTGCCGGTGTGTAGCATGGGATAATAATGTTTCTACGATTAGTTATTTGGAGGCGACTATTTTCTTCCTTTGATTAAGATGATTTAGTTGGCTATTGCCTCCAATATTTTGACCCTCTAGTATAACAAGTTTTCCTCTCGGGTCCCCCATGGATAAAATTTAGTTCTGTTATTGCTTGAAGTGGAATATTTGTGTAATGTGCAGCATGCTTTCCCTCTCTTCCTATTTTGAGCTATGTTGGTTGCTTATTACTTAATTATCATGGTGTAATCTATCCTTATTTTGTCCATGTGTAGCCTCTATTTTGTTGTTTTATTCAGTGATAGCTTTTCTTGAAATATCATGCCTTTGAACAAAGTATAATCACTTCCTTATTTATATTTTAAAGTTATTCAAGAAGTGTCCCTTTAGCATTTTGATTGGTTTGTTTCAATTCTTATTTATTTAGGATTATTGTGATCTATTATCTTTAGAAAGCATGTTTTGGAGTTATGGTCTTTCCTTTAATCCTTGGCATGTGATTTATAACGACCCATAATGTAACCCTTTTTTTATTTATTTATTTATTTATTTATTTTTATTTTTGTTAAAAAGCTTGTTCTATACTTGTTTGCTTGCATGAAGATCAATAACTCTCCTTATTCCATTTTTCTTATTTGTTCCATGATTTCTAATTTTCTTATCCTCATTTTCGTTACATGTGAAATGCTATCCGAGTCTATTTTGGACTCTACCCTTGCATATCCTTGAGTCGTTTGGAGTCATCCTCATATATTCAATGAAAAGAAGCTGAAACAGGTCCCCGGAAGTCCAAAAGCAAGTTGTATCACGTTGGGTACAGAGGAATATGCAAAATATATGCAACTATACAATGATATACAGGTTGAATGCGGAAATACTAGACATAAATTCGAAATACAGGTGCTGGAAGTTGAAGTGGGTTGTATACATTCGGTATACGGCTCGAGATACAGGAAATGGGGCCGATATACGAGTTGTATGCACTGATATACAACTTGTGTATACAAAAAACAGGAATTGATTTCAAGGTCCAAAAATCAGAATCTTGGGCCCAATGTTTCTGGGCAATAATAGGCCCAAACTTGAAATACTCCTTTCTCCCTTTTATTATTTTATTATATTTGACTAACACTTTGATTATCTTATGATTTAACTTAATTGAATTCCTCAAGAATGGTCATTTCATTTTATTTTTGAATTAAAGTATATATATTTTATTACTTTGTTTTTACTTTAATATTTTTCTTGTTGACATTTTATGATCCATTCCCCTTTAGTTCATTCCCCTAAAAATAAATAAGAAATGATAAAAATAACAATAGTAAAAAAAAACTAAAATAAAAAAAAATAGGTTAGAATAAATGAGCTCTTTTTAATTAATTTAGATTTCAAAAAAAAATAATAATAATAAAATAAAAATAATACTAATAATTAGTTGAAGTAAATTAGTTCTTTTACTTTGTTAAACTTTCCAAATTAGTCAAGGTCGTGAGTTTTTTTTTTTACTTAGTTAAATTCTAAAAATTATTAGTTAAAATAAAGTGAGTCATTTTACTTAGTTAAATTTTAAAATTAGTCAAAATCATTTTGGTCAAATCATCGGTCAACCGCGAGTTAGCGGGCATTCCAAGCGCCTAACACCTTCTCGAAATGTACATTTGAACTCGAACCCTTTTTCAATTGATTTTATGTGTTTAAATCTTTTGAAACCCTTGAGTTTTTCTTGATTTTTACTAAAAAAATTAAGTGGCGACTCTGTCCTTTTGGAAACCCGATTTCTCTTAAACCATAAGTTTAATCGGTTTTTCGAAAACTCAGTCATTTTCCTTTTATATATATTTTTCAATTAAACAGTAACGATCAGGAACGATCTCCACATTGTAGGCGAATCGTTCGATGAAGTCCTTAGCCACAGCGTTCCAACTAGACCACTGTCTCGTTTCATGAGACGTAAACCATTCTAGAGCCTCTCCGCTCAGACTTCGACTAAAAATCCGCATTAACAAAGCTTTGTCTCTTCCAACTCCCACGAGTTGGTCACAGTAGGCCCTCAGGTGTGCTAAGGGGTTCCCCGTTCCTTCGAAGATGTCGAATTTTGGCACCTTGAACCCTTCTGGGAGGTCCAAATTTGGATGAATACACAGGTCTTCGTAGCTCAATCCGGCGACCTCAAGAATGTAGTTCAATTCTTTCATGGCCTTTCTAATTTCTTCCTTCATATCTATCTTGGTGGTCTTTTTTTTTGACCTCCACTCTCTCTCCCTTTTCTCATAGTGGTCGAGCTCAGGTAGGGGTGGAGCAATGGAGGGACTTTGGGCATTCTGAGTGGCTTGGTAATTTTGAGGGAAGGTCTGGGGGTTGGTAGTTGATTTTGGTGATGGAGGGAAATGTGTGGGCGGTTAACATTTTGGCTTTGAGGGGGTAGGCCAGTTTGGTGGTTTGCATTGGGGGAAGGGAGTGGTGCTTGGGGGTTGGTATTTTGAGGAGGGGTTGGTGTTTGGTAAGAGGCTGAGGCGTAATGGGGTTTTGGGTGGTAAGGTCAATGATGGAGGGATTACGAGCAGGGCTTAAAGGCGGGTTCTGAGCTTGTTCCACGTTAGGAGGGGGAATTTGAGCTGGAGGTCTTCCGTCTGGTTGAGCGTTGACAGCAAAAATCGAAGGAGGCAAATCATTTTTTCTCTGCATCTCGACCCTCATCTCAGCAATTTGTTGCATCAACTGCAGGATCAGTTCATTCTGATCAGCAAGGGCAGGTTGAGCCACCACGACATCAGTAAGACTGATTTCTTCGTTGTTATCACCCATTGTTGCTTCTCCCTTTTGTGAACTTTGATTGGGGAAGGAATCTGTAGGACCTTTAGATCTAGTGAAATAAGGATGATCAGCCAGCTTATCGACATAAACCAGTTCTAATTACCTCTGTTGAGAAAAAACAACTCAAAGGCAAATATGTTAGTTTTGATTCGGCACAAATAATGCAAAATATTATATAGAAAGCAGATAAACATATAAAAGTTGCTTCGTTTGAGAACATGCTAACCCACGAATAATGGGGACTGACTTTTGAACAAGCAGGAATTTGCTCGTTTTTATGTTGAGGTTGGTGACTCAGAAAGGTTAAATTGCGTTGAGCTAAGGTCTTCTTGCTGCATCTCTGGCATTTGTTGATCTAAACTCAATGTTTACTTGTATAATGAAGGGGAAAAGAAAATTTTTAAAAGATAGGGATCGGGCCTTGAAAGGCTGCCTATGTATCTCCAAAGGGAGAATTCAGGCCCTACGTAGTTCGAATACAAAAGAAGTTTCATTTTCATTCATTCATTTCTTGAAAATTACAAGGAAAGTGAAAAGCAGACAATAAAGCTCCTAAAAGATAAAATGTGCCTCCACTCAGGCCATTCTTTTTCTAATTATCGCATTAATCACGGGGGGTAAACTCATATGCTTCGAGGGTGGTTTTCTCATTCTCTTCCTTCCATCGTCCTGAATAGGAGGCCTATAGACAATTTCCTCCCCAGTGCCTTCTTCAGTAGCTTCAGGTCTAGCGCCTTTGGGATCACTGTTGGCGGCCTTTTGGCTGAAGAAAGAGTGCTTTTCACGTGGCTTCTGAAGCATTATGGTTATATCTTTGAGGGTATCGCGCTTCTTCCGCACAACAGTTGTCTCTTCATCTATAACAGCACATTTTGTCATCTTTGCTGCCAACTCCGCATCTAGTGCCGCATTTGCTGCTCGTGCCACCGCGGTGGCGAACTCCACTTCTATTCTCCTTTCTCTGGTTTCTCGGATCTTTTGTCTAAGCCGCTGTAATTTCATCCTCAAATCCTCCTCAGTTAGCTCTATGTCGATACTTTTGCCTTTTTCCATCTTAGCTGCAATTTTACCTTTCATGAGATGATAAAGTAGTGGCTTAGGATTCGGTAGTAGGATTTTATTTCTGACTGAGAAACTTAAGACTCATGGAATTTTGGTCGGACATTTTGGTAGTGACTTGTATTTGACATTTTTCAATTTTTGTGTATATATATATATATATATATATATTTTTTTTTTTTTTTTTTTTTTTTTTTGACAAGGAGTGGGCTAAATTGTCCTCATTCAAAGCAACGTACCACACAAACAGTTAAACACACAAATATCGCGTCCTAAACATGCATGTGACCCTTTTGTGCCAAGGGTAGGCCTAGCGAATTGAAGGATGTATATGTCTTTTTCAGCCAATTAATTACCCCCAAAATATTTCATTAATAATATTCAAAAACGTTTGATAAACATAAAATTGGGGAAAAGGGTTCGAAAAGTAAATTACAAAACAAAGTACAAATAAAACAATCCCACGCAGGGGATGATAACAAACTTCAAGCTTCTCCTGATCCTTCACCAAGTCTGGCCCTCTTGGCGATGCTGACCTCTTCCCACATAGCATATATGTTCGCCCATATGTGATCTCTTGCCAACCGGCCCCCTTCTTGATGTCTGAATCTTTCGACCGACTGAATCTGTTGCTCCATGCTATCATCTAGTTCTGACATGCATTGCCTGGCTTTTCGTAACTCTTGCTTCAACTGAGCTATGACTTTGGCGTCCTCCGAATGTCGGTGTTGATGGTCCAACTCATTCTTCTCATACTTCTCTTGGAGTCGATGAAGTCGAATTTGATGTTTGACCCCAACATCTGCAATAATATGGGGAACATTTGGACCAGGCTCAATAGTTCCGGCGAGGCTCTTCTTCAACCATTCTTTGTAATCCTTAGAACATTCTGGACGGAATCTGTTTGGTACCGGCTCACCCAATACCCTTCGGGTCTTCCATGTTCTACGTATGTCTTCAGCATAAGAGACTCGTTCATTTTTATGATCGGTTGCAAATTTCTTCATGTTCGCAATTTGGGGAATCTCCTGTTTCCCTCCCAGTTGTCTAAGGACTCGACCGAGAGCATATGGTCTAGTCCCTCTTAGCCCGGCAAATATCAAGTAAGTGGTCTTTTCCGCTCGAATCACCATTTGCTTTGTCACCATCAAACTTTCTATCGACCACTGCACATTTTCCTCTCTTAGCCCTTGAAGTCTTGGATACCAGAATTTTAAACCTCCAGTTTTGTTACAATGATTATGGTACATCCACCAATTATGACCTGCAAACTGGTCTGATCGTCTCAACGGATCTGGTTCTTCCGGATTATGTGCTTTGATCAAGTGTCTCATCATCCACCACTGAAGTATCAGGTTGCATCCCTGAAAGAAACGCTCTACGCTTTGACACTTGTCCACAGCCCTATAAATGTCGGCCAAAATCATGGGTGCCAAAGTGTAGTATTTAGTTGCTGACCCGTAGCCCACCCCATAAAAGATAGCATGAGTGACCATTACTACACTCGGATGGATAGTATAGTTTGGTCCCTGGGGAAAGACCATCGTCCCAAGTAGGCATATCGCAAAGGCAAGAGGACGTGTCTCCTTCCATTTCTCTTCTGAGACAAACTCTTCTTTGAACTTTTCACAGGCTCTTGCACGTCCGAATCGGTAATAAAGCTTTCAAAGAGGAATGTTTGGCCCGAGCAGCTTGTCCATCCAATCAGCTTTGACGAGTGACAGTTTTTCTTTAATTTCAGCAAAATCCCATGTTTTTGGGAAAAGGAGATCTGATCAGGTTGGAACCTCCTTTTGTTGCACATGCCAACACTTTCGTAACTTGCCAGGACTTCTTCAATAGTCGGCGTCATTTCCACTTTCCCGAACCGAAATACCATATTGTCGCTATCCCAAAACTTTACCATTGTTCCAATTAAACCGGGCCAAGCCACCATTTCCATCAATGACGGGAGATTGCCTATGTGTCTTTGAACTTTTCTCTTGTCCCCGTTGTTCATGAACTTCCACCAAACTTAGAGATAAGGGTCAGGTATGGTCACCATTCGGGTTCTTAGAGGCTCATGTTCTGGATTCATTCTAAAAAAAAAACAGACAAAGGTAAGTTTTCCCCGCCCCCATTAGATAATTGATTTCTTTTTAAAAATATATATACATCCTTCAATTAACACATAAATATGATTGTCTCTTTATTGGCAAGATTGGCCAAATAGACACAAGGTGGGCTTCTAATGGGCCCAACACGCCTTGGGTGTTGGGTCAACTTAGTTCAAAATGCGCTAAATATCGGGATTTGGTTTCACTCTACGCTAGTTGACTAAGAGTGGCTTTTGAGAGACCGGAAACCCAAGTGGACAACTTAGGCTGGAATTCACGACAACCATTGGACGCATGACGAACCAATAAATTGCCGATCATTCCGAAAAATGGTTAAGTATAAAAAAGTCCGGTTGCGGTTCCGCAAAACCGTCCTTTAATATACTATACATACAAGAGAATATGCCATGAAATGCAATGACAGTTATATCAATTTAAACACGTTGAGAGCAGATAAACAATTTAACAATTAATACAATTAGTCAAATAAGTCAAATCTTATGATTAAAACTTAATTAAATCCCCAGCAGAGTCGCCATTTCTATTGTGCCGTAATTTGACTATCTCTAGAAAAATCACATTTTTGAAATGTTCTAAGTATAAAACAATTGGAGAAGAATACTTAGAAAAGAGTCGTCACTTAATTTTTTAAAGAAATTAAGAAAACTTATAATTTTCAAAGATTTAAACAGAAAAAAATCATTTGAAAATATCAAAGACGGTTCGAGGTTCAATTTACACTTCGAGAAGGGTTTAAGCATTCGAAGTGTCCGCTAACATGTGGTTGACCTGCGACTTGACTAAAATGTATTCGACTATTTTTAGGAAAATAATGATTTAACATAAAAAATAATAACTTACAATATTTGATTAACTTTGAGAAAATAATGACACATTTTATTTTGATTTTTAGAGAAAATGACTCAAAATGGAACAATTGACTCGAAATACAAGTGATTGAAATATTAATAAAACTAGATTAATTAGAATTTATTTAATTCATTTTGAAATAATAATTTAAATCAATTTATTAAGTTAATTGAAGAACAAAAGTTTTAATTAACCTTTTTGAGAAAATGACTAAGTAAATATTATATATATATATATATATATATATATTATTTTTTAATTGAAAAGGGTTTTGACTAACATTTTTTAAAGTTTATTTGAGAAAAATATTTTAACTTAACAACTTTAGGAAATAAGATGTAATCAAGTGAAGCGGCCTTAAAACATATCTTTTTAAGCTCAAGGATTTAACTTAATTAAAATATAGAATTTGACCAATATTTGATTACTAAGTGAGCACAAGAAGTAAAATGTATTAAAATAAATCAACACAAAGAAATAACTCGTCTTTTGGGGAATCTAATTAAGTTATTTAAAGTTAGAGTTAAATAAGATTAATCAACACACAATCAAACACTTAGAGTAGTAAACGAGATAATGAAATTGGGCCCCTTCTTGGGCCAATTTCGCAGTAATTTTAAGCTTCAATTCAATTCCCCTTTTTGGTATACAGCTGATGTATATTAGTGTATATCGGCATGTATATCAGCCCTGTTCATGTATTTCTTGCTTCCAAACATATGTATTCCGCCTCAGCCCTGTATTTTCATTTTTGAACCTGTATATCGATATTTTTTCCATTTTATACAGTGTATACCGCTATATACAGCAGGTACACAGCCTCCTTTTGGGCTTTCCGATCTGGAAACTTCAAATTTCGGCCCTGTTTATACCTCCAAGAACCTGTATTTCAGTCTCTTGCTAGCTGACTTGATGAAACAAGGTATTGGGCCTTTATGGCCCAATAGGAAAATGCGAGGAGAAGAGATATGAGTCCGAGACGACTCGAGTGGTATCACATGCAACACAAATGCGGGAATTAGTAGTCAATAATAATGTCTCAAAATCAAAATACTAAATGATAATGATAATCAGCCAATTGCAACTCAACAAAAGCATCAAATAGCTAACAACAACCATAACTCAACAAAAGCATCAAATAGCTAACAACAGCCATAAGCCAAGCAGAATACAAATAAATGGCCCAAAAAAAAAAACTAAAATAACTGAAAAAATAAACCAGAATAAACAAACTCTTAAGCTTAGACCCCACATTTTCAACTTATTTTATTTATTTATTTTATTATTATTATTATTATCATTTTATATTTAGCAAATTTTGATAAGAGATTGGGACAAACTAGCTACAAATGAAATAAGTCTACGATTAAATGTTTAATTACGAACCAGGGAGCATAAGATAGTTCCGAGGACAAACAAAACTCAAATCCTATAATATTCCACGAGAGTTAAGATCACAGGAATCCAAAATAACGGAATGGGTTCCACTAAACATAAAATCTAAAAAAAAAAACTCAAGAAAGATATACACTTAGCACTATAGTTAACTTGAAATTAGAAGCATAATTGACAGAACTTTCTGTTAACATGTTAAACATTTGAGAGGGTAATTATTTTATAACAACTTCTAAACATTCACGAAAAAAATGACATCAAACCATCATATTTCACCCTTCCAAGTAATCACACTTCAAAAAAGAACCAAGATAATTCCCACGTGATTAAGCCCATGATAGGGAGCAATTTCAATTTGTCTTGACAAATTATTACTCAAAATGATATATGACAGCAAACAACAATACAACTAAAAAACTAATCAAACCTAAAACCCAACTAATATTCTTGACATTCCAACCAAGATCATTAGGAGAGAAGTAACCAAGTTAGAACTAGCTAGTCATCATCTAGCCTTAAAAAAAAAATACGAGCTCACACACATGCTAAGTATATGGACATATGAGAAAGGAACACTTAACAGAGAACAATATGCATAAGTATAATGAAGCAGGGAGAAGGAACCATGTCAAGCCTTAATAGCTATAGTTGACTGACCAGAGCTAAGGCAAGAATAACATTTGAGCAAATCACGAATTTATCAATTAAGAAGGTCACACGTACTTACCAAGAAGCCAATTGAACTTAGGCTAAACAAGGAAAACTAGACTAAGAGGTTAAATGCAAACTAATCATGGAAAATGTCCCAAACTAAGCTATCGATGAGAGTTGAAAAAGAGAGGAACAATTTTCATATAAAATGCAGTTCACACAGAGATACTAACAATGATTTGTCTAAGCATTCACATTTTTTGTTCATTCAGGGAGCAGAAAATATGATTCCGAATCGACAGAGCGATAACTACTTGTATTTAAAACTCAAACTTTCAATATTATTTATCTTTCAAAGAAGTCATCTTACGTGATGAATAACAATAAGCAGCAAAGATCAAAATTTATAATAAAGAAAAGCACAATATACATCTACTATGTTTTCATAGCAAAAACACACAGAATGGCTTGAACAAAATTCCAACCCAAGAACTAACCAACTACGAATTGAAATGTCAAGAGAAAGAGGATTTTACCCTTTTTTTAGCAGCGAAACTAGAAACGGGAACGAGCAAGGATGAGCAGCGATGTTCACCGAAACACGACTCCGAGAAATCTTCAAAAAATTTTGATTTAAATATATTCTTTCCTCTCCACACTTAGCTAACTCTTAATATTTTTTCTTTTCTTTTTTTCGAGAACAAGAAGAGGGTATTTATAGAAAAGGGAATTGGGGGGAAAAGGTAGAATAGGAATTAGAAAATTGATTCCCCAAAATTCAAAATTTCAAGGGCCGAGGAGCTGCTTGTTGTACAAAATTTCAGCCAAATCCCACTAAATCCGGACGAACGAATTAGTGTGGACGGCTTCGATCAAGCCCACTGCCCTTTCGATCGACGTGGAGCCATCTTGTAGTCACAAGGTCGATGGGACGCAGTTGGTAGGGTTGGAACGGTTTGGTGAGGGCAGACGCCTGCTTCTTTCCATGGATTCCGCCGTTCCAGCCGCTGCTGCTTTGACGTTTTGGTCTGCTTTGCTGAAGAAGAAAGAGAACGTAGGTGGGGTCAATATTGCTGTGTATACGTATGTATTGAGTTGATGGGTTTCGGCTGCTATTTAGTTTGGAGGAATTGGAATTAAGGTAATCTTGGGTTGGGTGATTGTTATTGGAATTGGGCCAAAAATTGTAAGAAAAGGGTCCAAAGCTTGATCTCAAATGGGTTAAAGGTGAGGAAGGGGGTTAGATTTTGAATTGACAAATTGGCTTAATAGATTGCAACTATAGCCAATTAGAATTAATAAATTAGCCAAATTGAATTTAATTGGTGAATCCGGCTAAAATAAATAAATAAGACAAACTAATATTAATTAATTAATGATCTTCTTAATTTTAACAAAATAAAATAATTAACTTACCTATAAACTAGAATATTTCAAAAATATAATCGTAACTTAACTAAACGAATTTGATAAAATAGTTAAACAAAACAAAAATCTTTTTGAGATGACTTTCGAATATTCATAAAATATACTAGTCATATACATAATTATATAAAAGTATTTTTTATTATTTGGAAATTATAAAATGGCTAGATTTATTGGAAAATAACTAGAAAGATATTTGATTTTTAATAAAACTAATTATTTTAAATCGTTTGAAATTGAAGAAGATCGATGATTAATCTATAATGTGGAGGTCCAAAATTGGGTGTCAACAATATTTGTTTTAGTCAAGCCTTTTTACATCATTGTTTTAATGTTCTCTTGGGTAGAGTTGCCTAGGAGTGTCAACTAGAGTTAATTTGGGTGCAGCAAAGTTGTTGTTTGTTTAGCTCTTATGTTGGAGATCGGAGTTGGTGGCTAGAGTTAGCCTTGTGGGGTTCTTAAAGTCTAGACCAACTAGAGTTAATTGGTTTAATGGGCAATAAGATTATTGCTTAGTTTCCTTTGTAGTAGAGTTGCTACTGTAAGGGGGAAGGAATTAAAGAGTTTAATTCCTAGGTTGCAAGAGTTTGTAATCTGAAACTTTACTCCATTTGAATAAAATGGAGTTTGGGTTGAAATCTTGTGAATATAGGTCGTGGTTTTCACCGCCCTTGAGCAAGGGGGTTTTCACGTAAAATCAATGTGCCTGATTTACTTTGAGCTATTTATTTTCTGCACTTTTAATCTGTATGGGGACCTGGTCTTGTGATCACTGGTGGACGTGTACATTCTAATAATTGGTATCAGAGCTTGGGCTCTCTATCTGGTGAACACCAAGAGAGAGGTTCTTGCGAGGAATGACGACACCACTGAATGTGCAAAGAAGTCAGTCCCCCACAAAACCACCTCTTTTTGATGGTCAGTTCTATAGATGGTGGAATATTCGAACGAGTGACTATCTCATGGCTGAGGACATTGAGGTATGGAACATTATTTGTGAAGGTCCTTATGTGCCAGCTACGGAGGTTAATAATGGAGAGGTCACAAGAGTCATTCCCAAAATTCGACAATAATATAATGACTCTAACAGAAGATTAGTCCAGAAAAATCACAAAGTCAGGAAGCTATTGATGTGTGGCATTGGAGTAAATAAATACGATCTAATCTCATCTTGTGAATCTGCCAAGGAAATCTGGGATCTGTTGAGAACAAACAACTTATGAGGGTATTGAGGAAACAAAGAAATCTAATCTAGATCTCTTTACTACTCAGGTTGAAAGTTTAACCATAAAAAAAGTGAATCTATTCATGAAATGCGTACCAGATTCTCCACCATTACAAATGAGCTTATGTTCATTGAAGAACCAGTCCCTGTGTGCAAGCAAGACTCTAAGATACTGGAAATTCTTCCCAGATCTTGGACAAATGAATTTGTGATTGATGATAAGACAAGGGATCTGAAGTAAAGATGTTGGATGCACTATTTGAACATGTTCAAGTTCATGAGACGGACAAAAAAAATGATGGTCTCATTCTCAAAGGCAAAGACAAAAGGTCGGATCCGATTAATGAGGTTGATCAAAAGAAAGATGCAAAAAGGGACAAATCACTTGTTCTCAAGGTTTCACAAAGTGAAATCCCTGAAATAAATGAGAACATGGGCTATTTCACTCGAAGATTTCAAAAAATCGTGACAAAATGTGGAGCTCTCATAAAGAAAGGCAATCTTGACAAGGCTACAAACTCAAATGACTTGTGTTTCAAGTGTGGTAAACTAGACCTCTTCATTAGAGACTGCCCTAGGCACAAGGGTGAACACAAGAAATTTGTCAAGTCCGGAGGAGACAAGAACAAAAGTAGGGACCAGATCCGTGACGAGTCAAGCAGAAGAGAAACTGTTGATTATAGGGTGAAGAAAGCTTTAACAGTCTGGGAAATACCTCAAGTGATTCAGTTGATTCTGAACACTTTGGTGATGCTTTCATGGAGAAGTCGGATGATAAAGATGCTAATGAAGAGGCAACCTTATCATACTTCAAGAAAAACTTGAATACTTTTTCCATTAGTAAATTGAGAAAGCTAGTTGTTGTACTAATTGAATTGATTGGTGCGCTAACGACTGAGAATGATCTCGTGAACAATAGCCTAGACATCTGTAAAGATGGAAAGATTGCTCTAGTCACCCAAATATCTAATATTGAAAAATAAATGGTTGTTCTAGAAGCTGAAAATCTAGAACTGAAGGAAAAGATAAAAAGGGTGACTACTACAGTTTCTAAAAGGAAAAACTAGGCAAGTAGCTTGCAGCTGGAGCTTGAAAATAAGTTGCACACTGCCGAAATGAAGATGAAATTGGCTCTAGAAAGAAATCTTATGTTGGAGAGGGACCTAGTCCGTGTAAAAGAGGAACTGAACAAATCCCTCAAATGGACCACTTCTTCTAAGATTCTTACAAATTTAATAAGTCAGGGCAACAACAGTAGAAGAGGGCTGGGTTTTGAGAAGATAGATCTCCCATACAATCCTCACAACAAATATGTTTCTATTGCTGATAATTTGCTATGTGTGCATTATGGTTGAAATGACCATCTTAAGAAAGATTGTCATATCTGGAAAAAAACATGAAGAAAGTTGTTCAAACTATTTCAAACAGAGGAACAGACAGAAGAAGGGACCTGGTCTTGCTTCTGGTCCCGAGTTGAAGAAAACCAGTATGCCTTACTAGACAAAAGATTTTCTTATCACTCTGTTATCTCAAATGGGTTCCCAAGGCTAACAGGTGATTTACTATGCAAGTGAGAGGAGGTAGCATCAGTCAGTGTTGATTTATGAATAGTGGATGCTCAAAGCATATGACTAAGAAAACTAAAAACTTCTTCTCTCTCAAGGCACTTCAATGTGGAGGTGTCTCTTTTGGCAATGGCAAGAAATGGTACATTGTTGGTGTAAGCAGGACTTGAAAGTTTGTGGAACACTTTTTTGAAGTTGTGTACTATGTCAATGGGTTGAAGTATAGTCTTCTAAGTGTTTCACGAATTTGTGATAAAGGAAATTAAGTACGTTAAGTACTTATCAAATAAATGGGTGGTCACAACTTAATCTCTCGGATGATGATGTTGACAGAAAAGAGATGCAAGAACATGTATACTACTGATCTAAACACTGCTCGTTGCAACATTCTTACTTTCCTTGGTGCTCAAGGTGAGAATACTGATCTATGATACATGAGGCTTGGTCATGTGAGTTCTTCTCTTTGAACAAACTTGTGTCAAGGGACCTGTGGACGTCTGCCCAAAATAAAATTTACAGATGACAAAGTTTGTGATGCTTGTGTTAAAGAGAAGCAGATCAGACCATCTTTCAAGTGGAATAAGCAGGATGTTAATCTTTCAAAGAACTTTCAGGCTAAAATGGTGAGTAGTACATATTCTGTGACCAAAATGATGATATTGGAAAGTTTAATCTCAATGATGTTGAAAGAGTATTTGTGAGATATGCTTCCTCCAACAAGGCTTATCGGGTGTATAAAAACAAAAATTGTGCAGTAAAGAAAGTGTTCATGTGATTTTTGATGAGTCGGGAAAAATTAAGAAGTTGCAAAACAAAGAAGATTCTGAGATGGAAGAGTTGCTTCAAATTCAGAGATGATCTAAACAGTGAGCTTGCTGAAAATATCCTCTTCATGAATCCAGCAACCCCAAGGAAGCTGATGCAGATGATGAACCTGATGAGGCATCCGGTCCGGTAAACAATGCTGAAAAAGATGATGCAGATCAAACTGATAATGTGAATTCTAAAGGTGAGAATGAAGAAGCTGATCAAACTTAGTTTGAAAGAAGCAAAGTATGACACTCGGTTCTCCGACCAGATGACAGGTTGTCCAAGTTCCTTTTCAACAATGGTTTCAAAAGAGGTAAAATTGACAAAATCCTCTTTTTAAAATCACAAGGAAGGGAAGTGTTGATTATTCAAGTATATATTGACGATATCACGTTTGAAGCAACCTTTGAGATGTTGTGTGAAAATTTTGTTGCACTCATGAATAGTGAGGTTTGAAGTGAGCATGATGGAAGAATTCAATTTCTTCTTGGAGGTGTAGATCAAGCAAACTTATAAATGTACCCTTGTTTGTCAAGAAAAGTACATCAAGGAGCTGCTCAAAAGGCTTAACATAATTGAAGTCTAGACAATGTTAAAAGGGGGTAATGTCATCATGAAGCTTTGCAAAATGGAAGATCAAGTGGCTGACATCTGCGCCAAAGCCCTAAGCAAGGACCAGTTTGTCAAGAATAGGGACTTGGTTCCATCTCAGAGAAGCTACTGAAGAAGTTTCACATTATAGATGTTAAGACAATTAATACTCCCATGGGGACCAACTTGAAGCTGGATGCTGATGGATCTTGTCGAGATGTAAATGATGCAAGTACTAGGATTTATTCAAGATTTCAAGGTTGTCCAACGGAATCACATTTGAAGGTTGCTAAGAGAATCCTAAGACATTTGAAGAAGACAAAGACATGGTTATATTCTGTCAATCAAGAGATCTTTTGATTTGGAGGAATATGGTGATGTTGATTATGCTAGGTATCAAGTTGATAGAAAGAGTACTTCAGGAATGACTTATGTTCTAGGCTGATCTCTCACTCATGGGGAACTAAAAGGCAAGATTCAGTTGCTCTTTCAACAACCGAGGAAGAGTATATAGCAGGTGCATCTTGATGTACTCAACTCTTATAGATCAAATAGCAACATGAAGCTCTAAGAATACCTGGCTGAGATAATTAAACTGTAGTTGGGGATGCTGAAACCTGATCGAATGGATCCTTCCTGAAGCAATCAACCCTCTCATGACTATGCAAATAGAGCAGGTATCCTTGTTTTTCAGTTATGTATGTTTTAGCAAATCATTCTTATACCTTTTGTAGGTATACACACATGGTAGAATTGTCGATGGAAAGGGGAGGCAAGGACAGGTCTAGGCAATTACATTCAAATTACAGAGAGGGACTCGGTCCGTTCTCGAGGTTAGCACTCTTAACATTACATTTGAATTATGCATGAGAACCGTTGCAATTGCCACATGTATGTCATTCAGGTATCTGACCGTTGTCCCATCATTTGAGTACCAAAATGACACTTCCTTTCACATAATACACCCTTTCACTTTCTTTATACTCCATATTTCTTTTCAAATCCTCTTCCAAAATCAGAAATTTTTAAAACCCTCTCTACTCCTCTCTAAAAAACACTTCAATATTAAACCCTTTGTTCCTACGAGAGAATTTTTCGATGGAGAAATATTTTAGTATGAAGAGGGACCAGGTCCAACAAACAAAGAGAACAAGGTGGAAAAGATGATGTTCAAAAAGGAAGAGGTTGATATTTTGAGAACTCAACGTATTCTGAATAGGAGGGTGTCTGACCTTGAAAAAAAAATTAAAAAAAGAAAGGAAAAAAATTAAAAAATTGAAATGTTTCCTCAATTATTGATCTATCATCCCGAAGACCTTGAGTAAGTTTGATTTTACCAATCTTTCTGTCATGAGAAACTCAGGCTTGCGTTGGAAGCTATGACAGTTGCTCTTGCTAATAGGGATACTGAAATGGTTTGCCTGAAGGCTCTGCTTCTGAAATAACACAATAGGAGGACCAGGTTGAAAAAAAAAATTGGAAGCCCTGAAGGTTCAACATGAAGCCCGGGCAGCAAAGAATGCTGAACTTCAAGAGAGGCTTCTGAAAAAATCATGCTAAGGGATGTCCTCTACTAATCCTATTCTTTCAATCCCTTGTTCCTAAGCCATTCCCTCTCTTCCTAAATTCCCATGTCAGTCCTCATTTCTCTTTTTTAAATCGTTTGGGTATTATCCTGGTTCTCATCGTAATAATATTTGCAATGCTTTGAGTGTTGATCTTTTCTTTATGAATGAAAAATGCCTTGTTTCTACTGGCTTGTCTCATTACTTTATGCATTTTTACTCATGCTCAATGTTTTCCAAGTGGCCATGAATTTGCTTGAACTGCAATTCTAGCAACCTGGTTTACTACTTTAACCTTTTTTTTATGATGTCAAAAGGGGAAAATTGTTAAGGTATGAGATCAATGATATGAAATTGCTAAGATATGAGAGAAATGATGTTAGCTACTTGAAGAGGACATGGTTATTTCGATAGGGGGAATAAATTCTAGTCACTTGAAGAGGACATGGTCATGCTGATAGGGGGAAGACGTTGAACAAGTTTGTCATCATCAAAAAAGGGAAAATTGCTATTTTGTTGCTGCTGAGAAGTTTTGATGATTTAACAAACTTTGGGAATGATGCAAAAAAGGGGATCAATCCAGTTACCTAAAGAGAAATGCTAATAGGGGAACTGGTGAAAGGGGAAAGAAAGTGAATAAGTCTGTTATCATCAAAATAGGGAAAATGTTATTTTGGAGTTGATGTTAAGTTTTGATGATTTAACAAACTTAGGGATCTAACAAGAGACTAGATCCTTGTTATCGGGACTGACGACAGGGCAAATGAATGAATAAACTCAATGTGAGGAATATTTGTGTTTCATCATCAGAAGGGGGGAAAATTTATATTCTAGGTGTTTTGATGATCCTCACAAATGCAGGGACCCGGTCCCTGGCAGAGTGCTCTCGTCTAGATTTAAAGTGGGGTACAACTATAAAGCTGTCTTGTTAGAATGGTTAGTGAAAAGTGCAATGTACTTCACCAATAGGAAGGGCGGACAAGGTTGTTTGTGTCAGTGGTCAAAACTCTTGTTGGTGATTGATATATACAACAATAAACAAACACCATTATTTATTCAAAAAGAGAGAGAGATCTTCTCAAAAACTCACAAAGAACACATTGCAAGGGATCTGGTCCATGCAAGACTGTGTATGTGAAAAGATGACACCTCTGATATGGTAGGTGCACGTCTTTTTAGAAAAGTAGACTCTCATCCAATAGGGTCGTCTCAAGAGGTTTGTGTCCATTTAATATAATCTCTTCTCACTAGACACAAACCAAGATTTGGCAAACAAAATTCATAAGCTTACAAAGAGAAGGCCATCTTCAAGAAAGAACACTACTCATATCAACAAGGGACTTGATGGAGTGCTGAAGCGTCTTGTTGTATTTTGAGCTTTGTGTCTTATGTGCTTACATTATAAATCTACTCCTAAGTTATAAAGGATAGTAGATCAGTTGCTTGTCTAAGTCTTTAGGTTGAGTCGTATTAACTAGAGTTAGTTAGTCGATTTATCTTTACTTTAGTCAAGCCTTTTTACATAATTGTTTTGATGTTCTCTTGGGTAGAGTTGCCTAGGAGTGTCAACTAGAGTTGATGTTTGGGTGCAGCAGAGTTGCTGCTTGTTTAGCTCTTATATTGGAGATCGGAGTTGGTGGATAGAGTTAGCCTTGTGGGGTTCTTAAAGTCTAGATCAATTAGAGTTAGTTGGTTTAGTGGGCAATAAGATTATTGCTTAGTTTCGTTTGTCGTAGAATTGCTACTGTAAGGGGGAAGGGATTAAAGAGTTTTAATTCCTAGGTTGCAGGAGTTTGTAGTTTGAAACTTTGGATGCCCTGAGGTTTGAAGTCATTTGTTTTGCTCTGTTTGAATGAAATGAAGTTTGGGTTGAAATCTTGTGAGTACAGTTCGTGGTTTTCACCCCCCCCCCCCTTTGAGCAAAGGGGTTCCCACGTAAAATCATTGTGCCTGATTTACTTTGAGCTATTTATTTTCCGCACTTTTATTCTGTTTGGGGATTTGGTCCTGTGATCACTGGTGGACGCGTACATTCCAACCCAAGGGAATGTGATAGGTCGGTTCAGACCGACCAATCAAATCACACAGGTATACCACTCCCTACAACTATAAATAGGGGTCCTCATTATTCTTAGAAGAGGAGGTTTTTCAAGAACAAGAAACAAGACGAGAGCTCGTGGATTAAAGGCTGCAAGTTCTCTACAAGTTGCAAGTTCAAGCAATCAAGTTCAAAGTTCAAGTTCAAGATCAAGAACATAGGCAAATACCAAAACGTTCAAGATCAAGTTACTTGTTCATACTCATTATTCGTCGTAACCATACAAGTGTTCGTGACGAATAATTCAAAACCAAGTTTGAAGACTAAGATTCAAGTTCGAGCTATTCAAGCCCTTGACTCTAAATCAAATTCAAGTTCTACATATTTCATATTATTTTGAAGAATCAGAGGATTATCATAGAGATTGTAACACGTACTACAGTTTTAGATCAAACACTACACTTTGTTACTCCGATTTTCCTGTCTTGATTATTTATTTTTCTCGGCACAAAATTTGTTGTTTACAATGTATTTTCTTAATAGAAAAATATATTATCATAAAAATGACGAATAATTAAGGTCGTGAATGTTATTATAAATGTTGTTAAAAATTATGTTTATATACATGAATGTAAAAGTGGTGTATTAAAGAGAGTTTAAGGGGATATTTTTGTTATTTTACATACTTTATCTTAGAATAAGTTATCCTGGAATTACTATTCCACCTCAGTGGGGGATAACTTATCTCATGACTAATTATTAATCTAAGTTATCCCAACATTTGCAACCAAACAACGAATTAAAGGTCACTTAAAAGTTATCACAAGATTAACTCTTCTTATCCAGGCGATGGTATCCTTTCACATTTATTATCCATTTTATTATAGACATTTCAAATTATTATTTTTCCTAGCTACACCGCTATAGTGTTTCTCAATTTATTTGAAGCATATAATTTTTTTAAAAAAACATATAATTCCTTTTCTTTTTTTCTATGTTTACATTACAAAAAATACATATAATAAAAGGGAAAATGCATAAGTACCCCCCGCCTATACCCGAAATTCCAGAGACACACCTAACCTTTACTAAGGTCCTATTACCCCCCGAACTTATTTTATATGTAATATTATACCCCTTTTTGGCCTACGTGGCACTATCTTGTGGGCCCAGCGCATGTTGACATTTTTTTCAAGGATAGTGCCACATATGCCGAAAAGGGGTAGAATATTATAGATAAATTAAGTTCGGAGGGTAATAGGACCTTAGTAAAGGTTAGGTGTGTCTCTGAGATTTTGGGCATAGGTTGGGGGTACTTATGCATTTTCCCTATAATAAAACGATAAAAGCAGAAAAAAGAAAGAAAGAAAGAAAAAACTCTAAAGCATTTGATTATTTGTCTTTTTTCGACTTTGCGGCTGGACTACTGCGTCCACTCATCCACACACGCCATAGTATTCAACTTTCACACAAAACAAATAATCAAATTGGGTTCGACTGTTATTTTAGTTTGTTTTCTTAAAAAAGTTTGGTTTCTAAAAATCAAGAAATTGCTCATAGAGAAAGGAATAATGATTAAGTCTAAAAAATATTTTTTAATAGGTGTGAAAAAAAAAAGTGATAACTAATATGAGATGTTAGGGCTTATATTATAGAGGTTCTTAGCACTCTTAGTAGGGCTAATTAATTTGTTCCATACATATATAAAGAGGGTGAAAATGACTTTTAACTTTGCTTTAAAAATTAAATTCTTCCTTCAAACAACTCAACTTTGAACAATAATTAAACTCCCCCTTTTATTCTAATATGCATTGTTCACTTTACCCTTGTTATATCATGTATAGCATCGAATTCTATACTATAAAACAATATAGGCACAAGTATGCATCAGTACATGAAATGTACTAAGTATGAGGAAATGCATAGAAAGACATATATGTAATACTTCTTTATATTATAATTAAGCTCCCCCTTTATTCTATGGATTGTTCATTTTATTTTTGTATATATATAATATATGTAATACTTCTTTATATTATTTGTAATTTATTTTTTAACCTAGGTATTTATCACCTTTCTTAAAGTTCATTAACATTATAAGTAGAGTAAAATTTTAATGAATTTGTCATAAAATTTAATATCATTCTTATGACAGTTATTTCAATATAATATGCACTAAGTGTGTGCATATGTATGTATGCCTATATTTTTGTCTTTCGCCACTCTCTTACCCCATGTGTTTCATATTTCTTGTCCGTTCTTGATATGACACCCCTTAAATAACTTTTTAAGCACAAAAACATAATTTAAGTCAAAGCTAATGAGTTGTTAAACCCGCAAACGAAGTTGTATCTTTGTATAGTTCCTATATAAACATTCCCTTAGGTAGCAAATCAGATTGCCAGAAAATAAAGTAGAGTCATAGTGGGGATGGGGAATATTAAGTTTTTCTTGTTGATGTTTTTTCAAATGGTAATAGTGGCGAATGGTTGTTGGGATGAAGAGAGAAGTGCTCTCTTGGATCTGCAAGCAAACATAATGAATTCGAATGGCGAATTGTTGGCTGATTGGGAAGGTTATAATACGAATGGTTTTACTGATTGTTGTTTTTGGAATAGTGTAAAATGCAGCTTAGAAACAGGTCGAGTGATCAAACTCCATCTCGGAACAAATTTTGGTACAGGGGATGGTTGGAGATTTAATGCCTCTCTCTTTCTTCCATTCAAGTCCCTCCAAGTTCTTTTATTGTCTTACAGAAATATTATTGGGTGGGCAAAAAATGAAGGTCTGATCAATATTGTATGGAATATATTCATGACTCTTGAAAAATGAAACTACATGGAGTAAATAAATTACTAACATGTGTTTTTTGGTCTAATTTTGTAATCCAGGTTTCAGTAAACTAAAGCAGCTTCCCAACCTGAAAGTACTCGATTTGCAATTTAATCATATCCATCCAAAAGTTTTACTATCATCTTTATGTTGGATTTCATCTCTTGAGGTTCTAAAACTTGGTGCACATGTTGATACCTCTTTCAACGTACCGACGACATATAATAGCAGTATATTCTATATCCTCCTACTCTATAGTCCATAAGGCCATCTTTGGACAATAATTTACTTAGTATAGTTGTTATTTATGGTTGAAGGCATGAGTAAGAAATGTGGAGGGCTAAGCAATTTAAGAGAACTCTGGTTTGAAGGTTATGAAATCAATGACATCAATATCCTTTCTGCATTGGGTAAGCTCCCTTTAAGTAACAAATTTCACAAGAGAACAATTAACAAACTAACACTAAGTATGGTCTCTTACGTATTTTTTTTTTCATAAATCAAATGCAGGTGTTGGTGGAAATAGTGGACTAGAGAAACTCAATTTGAATGATAATAACTTCAATTCCACCATCTTTTCATCACTCAAGATTTTTCCGTCTCTCAAGCATCTCAATCTAGCTGCAAATGAAATAAATGGAATTATTGAAATGAATGGTTTGTTAGGCCTTTCCCCGCTAAGATATTAATGATACATCTAAATATCTCAATTTTATTTCTTCGCATATCAAATTAAAGTTTGATTTTTTATTTTTGATTTATCTGTCTAGACATAATTGCTTTGAGCAACTTGAAACATCTGGATCTCTGGGGAAACAATATAGAGAGCTTTGTGACTACCAAAGGTACACGAATCAATGCAGTTGCTCTAATGTTGAATGTTTTATTTTAACCTTAAGAACAAAATGCAAATTTGATCAGATAAAGATTAATAATGAAATGTGGACTAGGATTACACATCTTTACCAACTTATGTAATAGGATCGATCTATTCATTCTTATGTAAAAACATATAATTTATCTAACAGGTATCAGAATATTGAGTTCTTTGCGGAATTTACAGTTGGGACGTCTTAAATCACTTTCTTATGAATATAGTGATCTCACGGCTCCGACCACAGTTTACAGTAAGCTCAACTCAATATTTGTCTACCTTACTTATATCACCACTTTTTCTTTTGAAATATGATAATTTGTTGTTTCTTATTTTTGACTCTATCATATAAGCATTAAGAAATCTGAGCGCGGTGGAGTTCTTATACTTGGAGAGATGTTCTTTAAATGACAACTTTCTCGCAAACATTGGACAAATGACTTCTCTTAAAAGTGTTCAGTATGGCATCCTCCCTAATCAAGGTAATGTGTTTTTCTATTCTTTTATCTAATGCCTGCATTTCATGAATATAGGTTTGATTTTCTCGATCATGTTCAATTAGTCATATATTTTGGAAAACATTTATACTAGAAAAAAAAATTCCTTAAAAATGATTTCCCTAGATGAACGTAGCAAAAAAACAAACTCTACAAGTGACATTCACCTTCCTAGCTCCAACACATCTCATATTCACCTTCCTCTCACATTCCAAATTATTTGTTTAGATTATATACAAATATTTTTAGAATACTATTTTTTGCTTACGTACCAAATATACGAAAATAAATAACAAAATCCACCTATTTTTCTAAAAACATTTTTGCTTCGTATCAAACACACCCATAGACATAAAAATAAATAAACAATAAGATGTTGCTTATTATAGAAAGTTGTTTTTAGCTAAATATCTCTGAACCTATATATATAGGTTGGTGTGAACTCAAACACATTGAAGAGCTGGATTTTACAAACAATAATTTTGGGGGAACACTGCCTTCGTGTCTTGGAAACATGACATCACTTCGATGGTTGACTTTGAATGGAAATAACTTACACGGTAATATAGCGTCACATTCTATTTGGAGGAGACTCACATCACTTGAGTACCTTGATATTTCACAAAACCAATTTGAAGTTCCTCTGTCATTCAGCCAATTTTCCAACCATACAAAATTGATCAATTTGAATGTTGGTTATAATACAATAATTTCAGATACTGAATTCCAAAATTGGATCCCAAATTTTCAGTTGGAGTTTTTTGGTATCGGGGGATGTATAAACCTTCAAAAATTGCCTTATGACTTGAGGATCCTTCTTATAAGTGGAAATCAATTGCCATGAAACTTTCCAACATGGTTGTTAGAAAATAACACCAGACTTGCAGCGATCTATGGTGAAGATAATGCTTTCAACGGACCATTCAAGTTGCCATCGAATCATCACCTCCATCTAGAGACGATTGATGTTTCTAATAACAAACTAAATGGATATATTCCAGCAAATATGAGTTTAGCCTTTCCGAAGCTTACCTTTTTGAGAATGTCAAAAAATAATCTTGAAGGTCCTATACCTTCCAAGTTTTGTGGCATTCATTTAGAATTCATAGACCTTTCTGTCAATAGCTTGTCTGGAGGAGTTCCTAGTGATCTGGCAATTGGTTCTCCACAATTGTTCTACCTTCGGTCAAACAACAAGCTTAAAGGAAAAATATTTTCGGAGGAGGTCAGGCCACATATATTGTATTTGAATGGCAATAACTTTGAAGGACCATTGCCTAGGAACATTTTTCTCAGCTCCCTTATTGTACTTGACGCTAGCAGCAATAATTTCACTGGGGAGATTCCGAGATGGATTATGGATAATACAAGATTATTACAGCTTGATTTGTCAAAAAATCATCTCGAAGGTTTGATTCCAGTTGAAATTTGCAATTTGAAGAGTATATATATTTTAGCTATATCCGAAAACAGGCTTTCAGGCTTTATACCTTCTTGTGTGAGTTCTTTACCTCTCAAACACATCCATCTTGAGAAAAATCAATTGGGTGGTGAATTGGGACATGTACTTTTCAACTTGTCTTTTCTGACAACTTTGGATCTTGGGTACAACAATTTTACAGGAATTATCCCACACACCATAGGCTCTCTTAATACTCTCAACTACCTTCTCCTTAGGAATAACCAATTGGAAGGGCAGATTCCAACTCAGATTTGTATGCTGAACAAGTTATCTATGGTGGATTTATCATTCAATAAGCTTTATGGTTCAGTCCTTCCTTGTTTGGGTTACTTAACACGAGCAGAAAATGATGCAGAGATAAGAATGGCCTATTATCCTACGACTTCTAGGGATTCATGGTTAACCTTTTTGGGCTGGATACGTTCGAAAAGGCACTACCACGATAGTAGTGGACTTCTAAGTGACATATTTTTGATGGATGTGGAAACTCAGGTCCAGTTTTCAACGAAAAGAAACTCATACACTTATAAGGGAAGCATTCTAAAATATATGTCGGGTATTGATCTCTCAAGTAACAGATTAACTGGTGAAATTCCCGTTGAGCTAGGGAACATGAGCAATATACATGCATTGAATCTATCACACAACCATCTCAACGGAAGAATACCAAATACCTTCTCCAATCTACAGGAAATCGAGAGTTTAGACCTTTCCTACAACAGATTGAATGGGAGAATTCCTGTTGGTCTACTTGAGCTAAATTCTTTGGCAGTATTCAGTGTAGCATACAACAACTTATCGGGTGCAGTGCCTGATTTTAAAGGTCAATTTGGAACTTTCAACAAAAACAGCTATGAGGGAAATCCTTTTCTTTGCGGTTATCCATTAGACAACAAGTGTGGGATGAGTCCTAAATTGTCAAATGGAGACGAGGAATCATCAGAATTGGAGGATATTCAATGTTTTTACATTGGCTTTGTTGTGTCTTATGGAGTGATCTTGTTGTTATTAGCTGCAGCGCTCTGCTTCAATCGTCATTGGAGAAGAGCATGGTTCAGGATGATAGAGGCATTGATGTTTTATTGTTACTATTTTGTGTTGGACAGCATAGTTACACCCATCAAGAGTAGATGGTGCAGGAATGTTGGTTAGGTAGTTGTTTTAAAATTTTGATGTATATTTATCAGCATTATTATGTTGTTTTTCTCTTTTATCAATACTAGATGGAAAAGGCCCGGGGCAAGCACGGGCCCAATAGTCAAATTAAAATTGTCGGAATTTGTTCAGTGAAGCAGCTATACACTTGCTATGCTTCTGAAAATACTAATATTAATGACGCAAGGGTCACGATTTCTGCAAAAGATGATTAATATTATATACAGAAATATCAGAAAACATTTGTCATTTACATAAAAAAGCGAAAATCAAAATTCACATAAAATATATGATCATAGACTCATTCCCAATTTGACAATACCATGAGGCCATAAGTACATTGAATTTCGAATGACACTGCTATTTACAACTAAAAATGCTAATATAATGGGTTTAATGTCCTATATAACTTACACCCCAAAATGACAAATGTAAATAATGATGATACAATTTGCAAATATACTTTAAAACGGTGCCTTATACAAAATTTCCATGGCAAGTATAATACCATATAAGGAAAAAAGAGTCGGTGGTCTCAAGTTTTCTCTTTGGTTCTCTTCAAGGACAATCCAAATGTCAATATGAAAGTTCTAACTTATTGCTTCAATTATTTCCAATCACGGGTCAAATCTAAAAGAACAATAGTCACAAAAAATTAGGATATGCATTTTCCATGCCTCTCGACTTATTAACTTGTTCAGCTAGAGGTCACAAGTATTAACACATAGATTACGAATTGGGGTCGGCTATATGAATCCTCATTTGCTACACGTTATACCTCATGGCAACTTCGCATCAAATATACTGCAATATAACTTAAAAATTGACCTGTGTCCCCCCTAATTCAGCTCATACGGTCATCTTTTTGGTCCAGTACACCCATCTGTTCCAAAGTGGATTACACCCGTCTGTTCCAAAGTAGATTTCATTTCACTTTATTTCCTTTGCAAGTCCCACACCGTCCACAAATGATTCTGTAGTTCCATTGTTCTTTCTAAATTAACTCATTTGATTGTTTTCATTGTATTAATTTTACTTCTCTATGAAAATTCATATGCATTTGCTCCCGTTGTTCTTTCCAATTTCTAGAATCATAATAGAGTTTTAACCTCTCCATACTGTACGAATCCCTCGCAATATGCCCATTTATGTAAAAATGAGAATATACTAAGATGTAGAATTAATAGCAAAATCAATTCATGTTCTAGTCCTGCATTTGACCATAATGCCTCAAAGTACCCAAATTTTTTTGCTACTTTTTCCCTGGATGCAATATGCTATAATATCACTCTTAATTTAGAGCACTATTAGAAAAAAGGGTAACATAATGCATAATAGTATAATCAATATAAGAAAGTATCCAACTAAATTTGATTGTCTTCTTGTTAACTATTACCTCTACCTTGTTTTGATTTAAAAAAAAACAAGGGGAAAGTTGATTACTGTGCTATTTGATATACACCACTGTCACTCTTACACTCATCTATTGGATGATTGATATGTCATCTGAAAATGCATTTTTGTTGATAGACACCAATTATCATTTATTTAAGATTTGTCTCACGTTCCTCATTGTGTTTTTCGATGAACATGGCCTTGCTGCTAAAACTCTGTAATAGAGCCTTCACCTCTACGTTATTCTTCTTGGATGATTCCATCTAGGCAGCCAGTATCGTACTATTTTTCACTTGTGAAAATATTTGGTGTTTGGAACATTACAAAGCTTAGTATTAAGTTAAATTTGGTAGTTGTTCTGGCTGCCGCAAAATGCTATTTATAAGTCAAATTAACTATTTCAGTCATCGTATTGCCTAATGTCATTATATGTGGCCTTCTCAACAATTTGAGGAGACTGTTTCTGTGTTCTGGAACCTAAAGTCAGCTTACAAGACGGAGCAATTTGAGGCACGTACCTTATGATGTTTCATGATCAAATTACCCTAAAACTTGTTGATTTTCATTGATAATGATAATGTTCAGCCCAACTTACACGCACATCGACTATTTTACTGGAGGTGTCAGGTAACTCTTACTACCAAACTTAGGCAGCTAGAATTTCTTGATTTCTTCAATACGTTTAAACACCTAAGCTAATGTCACTCCTTACTTTATTTGCAAATTCTGTTTGACCTCAAATAATGTTAGGATTTTTGTTGCTCTGTCTATTGCAGTATTTGATTCTAAACAAAATTTTTACTCTCTTATTTTCTATTCATAACTTTTCTCTAAACAGTGTTTCAAAACCCAAAATTCCTAATTTCAGATTTTTTTCGATCAACACAACAAGCTCACACTTTAACATCTACCCTACATGTCCTATAATAAATCAACAGATAACTTTAACACCCATTATCTTTTCGAACAAACTCTTCTAATTTAATAAAAGAGAAATCTTTAACAAAAAATTGTCTTGTAACATAGTATAAATTAAAAATACTTGCATCTAGAAGGTAAAACCTGAGATTAACTTGAAGGGCTCTTGAATTCTTAGCCAACTAAAGGAAGATGATATCCAATACATGTGATGACGTCTGAGAAGGGGTGGGTGACAACTCATAAAATCTGGTTGTGCCCTCAAATATGCAGATAATTAAGCGATAAACCTAAAAATAAAACCAAACAAAAAAAAAAAATCAAAGAAGAAGAGTTGCAGTTTGTGCTTGCCTGGTTATTTATTTATTTATTAAGCAAGCAGCGAAAAAGAGATAGAGACATAGAAGAAGAGCGACTACGTGTTTATCCAACAGCAAAATGTAACACACTATCTGAATGCATATCAGCTTGCTAGAATGGAATGACCAAAATGCCCTTATTTTCAAATTTAATGGCAAACAAGCAGCCATGTTGAAATGTTTGGAAACTGTCTCTTCTATACAAGAGAAAAAAAAAATCTATTTGGATTTGTTAGAATTTCATATTTTAATACCCCCATGGTCTACGTGTGTGCATAGTTGTTCTCATTAAAAAAAAATTATAGCAAAGTTTAAGAATTTTACCACCGCCATACTGCCCATACCTAAGTCTAACCTTACTAGGAAACCTTTCAAACACAGACAGAAACTTTCTTTTCATAATTTGGTTCCATTATATTTTTCATAATTTGTAGTAACAATATTTATGTTACCAACTTTTAATATCTATAAATTATACTCACGTTGTGGTTAATTTTCAATTTATCGCACCATCAAGTCCAATGTCAAAATTGTAATCTATTTGCTTTTTCAGAAATCACAATCGCAGAAGTATCCGATAAACAAAGCAAAATCCTGATTGACGAAAATTAATTTTGAAATTGGTCTCTAAATCTGGCGGTTCTTTTCATAAATATGTGCAGTCTCACTAAAACGTTCATAACTTGGTGTAGCGTCCAAATGATAAGTGACTTGATTCTTTATAAATTAGACTTTGAACGCTATGGCATATCCAAGAATCTAAGGTAAAAATCCTTCTGGGTTGACAGGAGTCAATTTTTGAAGTTGGCCTCCAGATTTGTCTTTTCTTCTAATCACAATTTGTATGGTCTAACCAAAAGGTTTCTATCTTGGTGTAGGAGAAGACAAATGGCATACCGCTTGATTCTCTAGTGAAACTAGATTCAAAAGGCTGCAACATACCAAAAATTCATTGGAAAACTCCACCAGGACGGGCAGCAATCAATTAGGAATAAGTGACAAGAAAAAGTGAACGGATGGATTAATTTCATAAACCTCCCTTTAGATTTGCTTTAATAACACTGATTTCTCTTGTGATTTGAGATATTACACTAACCTCCCTTATATGGATATTTTTGTAACATAATTTATTTAAATGATAATTTATTTATGTTCTTCCTCATCTACCATTAAGAAAAATCGCAACACCTCGCTATTTGAAAAACTAGAAAGAGCTAGAATTAGAAAGAGTCATTTTTGGAAAGAATGAAAAATATGGAAAATTGGTTAAGTTATGTTAAGTTTGAGTTTTGGGTCAACTTCAAACGACCATAACTCCTAGTTCAGGATGAGTTAGGTGTGCTACCAGATACCATAGGAAAGATCTTTGAATTATATTTCCAACGCTGCCGAGTTTTCTCAATTCCGAGTTTGTATGAGGGAGATATGTCCATTCAAAGTTGGATTGTCTAGATAAGGAAAGTCAAAACCGGATTTTAGGACGGTATTATGGTCTATTCACTATCCAATTATTTAAATTTCGTTTTTGGTTATTAGGTTGGGGTCTAAACTGATTTGGTTCAGTTTAAGTTCATAAAAAAGAGTTAGGGTTTTGAGAGAAAAGAAAATAAGAGGAGAAAAGAGGAGAAGAGACAAGGATTCGTCAAGTTCTTGAAGAGTTGCTTGTGGATTTTGTCAAGGGGTGATCCCTACGAGGTATGTGAGATCACATAGCGCCAACCATGCTTGATTCATCGTAATTATGTTCTTGAAAGAAGAGTTTATGAGTTCTTGATGAATATTGTTGAAAGTTTGAATCTTGATTGTTGAAGTTGTTGAGAAGTTCTTGAGTTTGATTCATAAAATTAGATGTCGTTTTGAGTAGATTCTTGCATATTTTGATTATGTAGTTGAATCTAAGTGTTTGGGGAAAGACCCAATTGAATTTAGAGGGTTTAGAGTTGAAAAACGACCAAGAGAATTCGTCAAAAATCTGGGAAAAGGGGTGGAGCGCCGCGCCACTCAGGGCGCCCCACAAAGTTCTCTGAAGTTTGGCCTCTAAGGTGCCGCGTCAGACAGAGCACCCCATGTAGTTTCAGCTCTGGCGCCCCGCACCACCCAGAGCACCAGGGACGCCAGGTTCTCTACCATTTCCCACTTCTTTCCGTTTGAGTTCCCTAGCAACGTACTTAAGTTTTCTAGTTGATTTCAACACTCTAAGGTACATCTAAACATCATGAAATAATCCATAAACATGAGATCATGAGCTTTGAATCCATAATTCAATTCAAGGAAAGTTAAGAGTCAACAATCAAAGGTTGATTATTCCCTTTTCACCAAGGCGAAAGGTTCATCATTCACAACAATACTTATCTATGTTAACCACATACTTCTCACAGGAAATGATCTTCAAGAAATTGAACGCATCAAAAGGTTTCTTCTCAAACGCTTCCGCATTAAAGATCTTAGAGAGTTGAAGTATTTTTTAGGTATTGAGTTTTCTCGTTCAAAGAAGGGCATCTTTATGTCTCAGAGAAAATATGCAATAGACATTTTGCAAGATTCAAGAATCTTAGGAGCAAGGCCTGAAAAGTTTCCAATGGAACAAAATTTGAAGCTAACTTCTACAGATGAAATTGTACTGAATGATCCAACAAAATACAGAAGACTAGTTGGTAGATTGATTTATCTCACCGTCACAAGGCCTGACATTGTCTATTCTGTTAGGACACTTGGCCAATTTATGCAAGAGCCTAGAAAACCTCATTGTGATGTTGCTGTGCGAATTCTCAAATATATCAAGGGTACTCCTAGTCAAGGTTTGTTATTTCCTTCCACAAACAATCTTATTTTAAAGGCCTTTTGTGATTCAGATTGGGGTAGTTATCGAGCCATAAGTAGGTCTGTCACAGAATACTGTATTTTTCTTGGAAATTCACTCATCCCATGGAAATCAAAGAAACAATTAGTTGTTTCTAGATCATCAGTAGAGGCGGAGTATCGAGCTATGGCGAACACTTCTTTAGAACTTACATGGTTAAGCTATATACTTCAAGACTCAAGGATCTCAAATGTGATGACTCGTGCAAAACTATTTTGTGACAATCAAGTTGCCTTACATATTGCAGTGAATCCAATCTTTCATGAGTGAACAAAACATATTGAAATAGACTGTCACATAATTTGAGAAAAGTTGCAAGCAAAACTGATAAGTCCTTCATATGTTCCTACACACTTTCAATTAGCAGACATCTTCACAAAGGCTTTGGGAAAAGATCAATTTGTAACATTGCGCAACAAGTTGGGATTTCATGATATTCACTCTCCAACTTGAGGGGGAGTGTTGAGAAATACATATCTTGTACATATATTCTTGTATATTTAGTTTCCAAATTAGTAGATCAAATCCCATTAATTGGGGATCACAATTTTTTACCTAAAGCTAGGCTAGATTGATTTGTATCAAGCTGTATATATATATCAAGCTGTACATATATCAGATTGTGAATAAAGAAAATCACTTCAACAAAATATATTGTTTTCTCTTCTTTTCCAAGAACTAATTTACGTCGATTTTTAAAACTAACAAAAATCGACGGACATGACCAATTGTCCCTCAGTATTATCCATCCTGTCCATTGATTTAACGAAGACAAAATGATGCACATTCCGTGGATTTTGCCCAATTAAAAATCAAAGACTTTTGACAAGTGAAGTGACTAGATAGGAACAATGCTACTTTCGAAGACTTATCAAGTAAACGTATACTATATAAAGAGATGCTAAGTCAAAGCTATTGAGGTCTATTAAACCGTAAAAAAAGTTGTAGTTCTATATAAACACTCTGTTAGTTAGAAAAGAAAGTAGAGTAATAGTGGAGATATGGGGAACATTAAGTTTTTGTTGTTAGCATTTTTTCTTATAGCAATTGTGGCGAATGGTTGTTGGGAGGAAGAGAGAAGTGCACTCTTGGATCTTTTGACAGTAAGTTCAAAATCAAATTTTATTTAACTTACCCTTTTTCTTTTGAAATATGAAAAAATTGTTGTTTTTTTTTACTCTAACATATAAGCATTAAGAAATCTGAGCGCGGTGGAGTTCTTATACTTGGAGAGATGTTCTTTAAATGACAACTTTCTCGCAAACATTGGACAAATGACTTCTCTTAAATTGTTGAGTATAACTTCTGGTGGAAATAATGGCACCCTCCCTAATCAAGGTAGTGTATTTTTCTATTTTTGTCCTAATGACTACATTTCATGAACATAGGGTGTGTTTGGCACGAGATAAAAATGTACTAGAAAAACAAGTTCCTTAAAAATGAGAAAAATAACTCTGCATATGACATTGCACGTTGAATATAGACATATCGGAATCCTCCAAGACACCTCATCTTCATTTCACCCTGTAGTCCCATCCCACCGCCGCACTCCTCACCTCCCATATACTATATTTTGTTTTTAAGTACCGAACACAAAAAATAAGTAACAAAACTCACCTATTTTCCTTCGTCAAATACACTCATACACATAATAAAAGAGTATAATAAGATTTGGCTTATTATTGAATTTTTTTTAGCTAAATGTGTCTTGAACTTTTTTTAAATATATATATATAGGTTGGTGTGAACTCAAACACATTGAAGAACACTGCCTTCGTGTCTTGGAAACTTTACATCACTTTGATGGTTGAGTTTGGCTGGGAATAACTTATGCGGTAGCGTCACATTCTATTTGGAGGAGACTCACATCACTTTAGTACCTCGATATTGCGGATAACTGAAGTTCCTCAGTCATTTTGCCAATTTTCCAACCATACAAAATTGATCTATTTGAATGTTGTTGTTCATCTTGTATTTATAGAATACTTAAGAACAAAAACTTTGAATAACTTGATAACAAACAACAAAGTAGAATCAGCCAGTTTAGAAACAATATACAAAATATTTTTCTTAAAGAAGAAAATCGAGCCTACCGAATGCACAGATCTGCGTAGTCAATCTTGTCGTAGGGAAATTAACGAAAGGAAAGCCAAGCGGGGATGAGTTAAGGAAGCTTTTCAATAGCCACATTCCTTTGAAAGGTACTGTGAACATTGCCTACTTCCATTGTAATGACGTTTATATAGATTTCACCAACGAACTAGACAAATTTTTATAACCATTTTCACTTTGGGATCATACACCATGAAAGTCATTAGATGGACCCCCGCCTTTGTCCCTGAAAACGAAACATCCTCCACACCCATGTAGATTCTGATCCATCAATTGTCATAGAATAAATTCCATGGCAATTGATACTAATTGGATGGATCTTCTTTAAATGACAGCTTTCTAGCAAACATTGGACAACTGACTTCTCTTAAAGAGTTGAGTATGACTTCTGGTGGAAATAATGGCACCGTGCACACCCAAAAGGTAGCGGTTGCGGGTTTACCTTGTCATAAAAAAAACATACGTATATTTTTGTAGGTTTTCTACTTTTTGGTATACTTGTAGTGTACGATCATGTTCATTTTCTTGAATTTCAATAAAATTACTCCCTCCGTTTAAAAAAGAATAACCTAGCTTCCTTTTTAGTTTGTTTCTAAGAGAATGACTCATTTCCTTTTTTGGCAACACTTTAACTTCAACTTTCCACGTGACACGTTTAAGGCCACAAGATTAAAGGGCATTTTGGTACATTTGACATAACTTTAATTTAGAACCACAAGATTAATAAAAGGACATTTTGGCATTCTTTCTTTTATTAAACTCCATTCCGAGTCAAACTAGGTCATACTTTTTTAGAAGGATGGAGTATTACTTTATCAAAAAATGGTCCCTTCATTGCATAAACAATTGTTGCATTATAATTCCTCCATAGCTAACGTGCAAATTAAACAACCCTTTTGTGTCATAGGCAAAGGAGGCAAGTCATCTAAGAAAAGATTAGTGCGGATGTTGTAGTTTAAACCCTTTTTTTATATTAACATTCAGATTTCTATTGACCCTTAACAGTTTTAATTTCGATTTTCAAGTCTTGTTTTCTACTGCACGTGAGTTGTGTGTGTCTGAAATGTATGATGACAATTTTCATGCTATATGCAAAAAGAATAGAGAAAAGGAGGTCATTGCTTTTATCAGCTCACCTAGTATTCGTGTTGACTGAGAATTGATGTTCATATGGAAATTTGATATGATTGCTTTAGCTTGGTAGTTGGAACAGTTCCTTCTGAAATTACCTGTGAAATATTGATGTTAAACAGTTTGATGTCTTATTTGTCTCTCAGCTTATGTCTGATTTAGACCTCACATTTGTTTCTGTAAGAAACTAGTCAAATATATTTTGTTGGCATAATATATAAATGTGTCATTTAACTTTGCTTCATTTTATATTTATGTCCTTCAACTTTGGGTGTGCACAAATAGACACTTAAACTTAAATAAAGTTGAACAATTAGACACATGAGTCATATGTGGCATAATACACGTAGGACACCACATAGGACTCAAATTTTCATGTAGGTTCCACATAGGACGTGTGTGTCTATTTGTTCAATTTTATACGAGTTTAACTGTTTACTTGTGCACACTCAAAATTGAAGGGGATGAATGTGACATGAGATGAAGTTAAAGAACATATTTATGTATTATGCCTAATTTGTTTATGCAGTAAATATGGTGAAAATTTTGACAATGCTGCTTTAACTAGGGCATTAAAATTATGGAGAGAATTATACGCTCCAAGGTGGCTCAGATGATTTGGTTTTGGACTTTCACAATGGAAGTCTTAAAATCAAAACTCCTTAGTAGGGGGTGCAATTCTAGGTCTAGCTCAGCGAACGCGCTTGCCTAGTGCAGCTTAGTTCTCTTATATGTGGCTTGCAATTTATTATTACCATGTGCACACCCAAAGGGTAGCAACTATTGATTCAAATTACTTAAGCTCAAAAACTTTTTAATTTTTTTTTAATTAAACTTAACTTACGAATTTATATAAGTAAAACTTTAAAAAATATATCTTTAAAATAAACTGAAGTAAAATTACATTATAAATTTAAAATCTTAAATTTCAAAACTATTAAACTTAGAAAAAAAAAATATTCATATTTTCGTAATTCAAAATAACTCAAAAAAAATTACATTATTTTTTGAAATAGGTATATGTGTCGTCCCGTTTATCCTATCCCGTTCCATTCCGATCCATCCTGGACCATCCTAGTTCTATCCCGGTGTATAGAACAGAAACGAACCCCCAAGCGAACCCTTGGCCTGACTTCTTAACTCAGCGGAAACCTTAACTCAACAGAATAACTTCATGCAATGAAAGGTCATAAGACAACTTAACTGAAAAAAAAATCTGGCCAAAAAGGCAACTCGAGTCTCAAAATAGAATATTTACATATAAACATAGATGAGAGACTCAATACTAACTGACTGACTGTCTATGAAGCCTCTATAATACTGAGATGGATGTTGGGACAGACCTCGCAACATTCTACTAAAACAAAACTAGGAAAAACGAAATAACAGAGTCCTCCGGAATGCAAGGGGGCTCACCACTGACTCTGGAGTGCTCAACTGGATCAACGGCGTGCTGGATGCTGATCCTGGGTACCTGCGTCTGCATCATAATAAGATGCAGTTCAACTGACATCAGTACATGGAATGTACGAGTATGCGAGCTGGACAGCTAACCAACAACTTAAGCTTGAAAGAGATACAAAAGAAAACTTACCTTGGCTCTGTTCAACTCATCTTGCAATATATAAAGCTTGTAAAACTATTTAAAACATGACGTAAAAATCATATTTATAATATCCTGAAAATACCATGCTTCCTCTCAAAGTCTACTTGTGCAATGCATGAATGAAGTCCCATACCCCCATCCATACTAAGCAGAACCCCTCGAGGAACCATGCAATTTCTACTGTGGGAGTTCTCTAACCGACAGCCACCACTACATGCCTAAGTGGTGATACAACGTTTTACCTCACGTTGCCCAAGGACCATCCTATACCTTGCGGTGATATAGAACCTTACTTTAACTTTAACTTAGTGGATCCACTAGCTTAACTTTACGTGATCATCTAAAAAGTATGACCCGTCAAATCCCATGTTTGGTTACATGGTTCTTATGGAGAGTTGAGTTAATATGAACTCGTGTCCCTAATTTGGTGCTCAAGACTACTCCCAAAAATACTTTAGCTCATTAGTGTTTTAAACACATTTTTCTTTAGTTGAGATAATTACTCAAAACTTAGCCCAAAGGCTCTTGAAAACTCTTTCTAAAAAGAACATATCAAAACCATATTTTAATATGATCATTGATGACTCGGGAAAGTCATACTGCATAAACATTGATGGTATAGCTAGAGACCATACTGTTTAAACATTGATGACATACTCGACTTGTCATACTAATCATGTTTTAGAAACTCTTTCGCAAAACTCATCTTTTCTCAAAAAGAGATAGTACTCAAACTACTCAAAACTCTTTTGGAAATCTCAGTTTCCTCTCATCCTAAATGTGAAAACATTTATAAACTTCTTTGGGAATACTTAGTTCCCTAATAACTTTTGAAAAATGAACTTGACTCTATACTCTTGGCTTAACTTGAAACTCTATACTCTTTACTCAACTTGAAACTCTATGCTCTTTACTCAACTTGAAACTCTATGCTCTTTACTCAACTTGAAACTGGAGCCTTAAAATGAAGTTAAAACGTTCAACAAAGACTCTTGAAAAACTTTGAAGACTTGCTTTGACTTGCTCCTTAACTTCTAAACTTTTACTCTTAACTTCAGTTGACTTGATCCTAACTCGCCTTGAATTGGATTATGGATTCAAGGTATATGATCACATGTTTATGGACAAGTTCTTGATGTTTAGATGTACCTTGGGGTGTTGAAAACAACTATAAAACATAGGTACATTACCAAGGAACATGTATGAAAAAGTGGGGAATGAATGGGAAAGATCGGCGTCCTTGGCGCTCTGAGAGGCGCGGGGCGCCAGCCTTCAAAGCTCAGAAGGCCTGGTGGGGGCTCTGCTAGGCGCGCCGCCCCAAGGGTGGTAGCTCAGAACCCCTGTTGGGGCGCACTGGCTGGCGCGACGCCCCAGCCTTTTCCCTAAAAAATCCGACTTTTCTCCTTCCTTTTCCAACTCTAAACCACCTTAACCTCAAAGGTTCCAGCCCCAAACACTTAGAATCATAAAACCCCTCAACATACACTAGATTCAACTCGAAATCACAACCAAAAACATGTACCAAGACAACAAGGAACTTCAACAACACAACTAACAACTTCAACAAACACAACCACAAACTTCAACAAACACAACCAAACTTTTCTCGGAATTAAAACAAGTTTGGCGTGTGGGGGAAAGAACCAATCCAACACTATGAACTCACATACCTTAATAGGGATCACCCCCGACGAAAACCACGACGATCTTGACGAACTTTGCTTCTTCTTCACTTTCTCCTCTTCTTTTCTTTTCTCTCAAGAACCCTAACTCTCATTTTTCAAAAGGGAAACTGATTTTAAAATAAGTCTAAACCCTTAATATAACCAAAAGAAATGGTAAGGGAAAAGACCAAAATACCCTTACAAATTCGGACTAAACTTCCCTGCCAATAGCCCAACTTCCAAAGGGCATAACTCACTCATACGAACTCGGAATTGTGCAAACTCGGCGGCGTTGGAAAGATCACTCCATGAGCTTTCCAAACATAACTGGAAATACACCTAAATCATCCTGAGCTAGGAGTAATGACCGCTCAAAGTTGACCAATAACTCATTTTTTTCCATACTTGGCTAAATTTTCCAGATTTTTAATTCTTTCCAAAAATGACTATTTCCAATTCTAAGCTTCTTCATAGCTATTTCAAATTTCCGGATGTTGGATTTTTTAATTATTTTTTGGGAAACTTTCAAAAATAGCAAATATTACGGACTTATATATAGCTATAGTTTGCTTGATTACGAATAATAGCAAAATGTTAGGGGAGGCAAAATGTTAGGGGAGGAAGGATAAAAGAGGTGAATGAGATCTCGGAAAGAGAGGAGAGTATTTTTTTGCGAATTTTGGAGAGAAAAAAAAATACAAATACAAACTTATTTGTATCAAAATGAATACATATTAAGAGGAGAGAAGCAAGCGAGATCGAGAGAGGGAGGAGAGGTAGGATTATATTTTTTATTTATTTTGCATTGTACTCTATATTTAATTTGCATTTAATTTACATTGTATTCTATTTATTTTGTATCAATTGTATTCGAAATACAACAAATTGTATTTTGTATTTATTTCATATTGTATTCTTTATTTATATTGTATCAATTGTATTCAAAATACAACAAATACAATTGTATTCATCCTCTCTTTTATTGGATACAAATACATTTGACAGAGAGGATGAATGCATATTGTATTCGTACGAATACAAATACAATTGATACAAAAATACGAAATACGGTTTGGGGGGAGCAAAGAGATGGCAAGAGAGAGGGAGGAGAGCAGGTCTTGCACATGGTGTTAGCTTACGACAAGTATTTCAAAGGTGGTGGAAACACCTTGCAAATGTATATTTGAAACCCTTATATCAATAAGTATTGTCTTGTGTAGTTGTCTAGGAGCTATGGAAAAGGAGAAAGAAAAGAAGGTATGGTAGTAATATGTATTTTTCATATGAATTCCAATTGCTTAAGATTATATTTTTATTTTTATCCATACAACTTTGATTAACCCTAGTTCATCATTTTTTGGCATTAATCTAGACCATCTAATCTAAGATAAATCGTATTGATTATGTCATCTTAACCAGTTTTTCCATTAATTGATTCTATAACTCAGAAGTTTCTTATGTTTTAATTTCGAATGAAATATTCCTAGTATTTCAAAACAGTCCTTTATTTTAGTCTTAAGAAAAAGTCGTTGTGTTATATTGAAGAACAAATCCAAATATAGACAAACTAATAACTTGGGTTTGTGATAATTTATAAAATACATAGGGAGAGAGGAAAAGGGTAGAGAGAGAGAGAGGGGGAGGAGAGGCAATGAAGATGGGTTTGCTATAAAAGCAACATATTTTTCTTTTTTATAATATTTTAAAACTATATCTATTTTCCATAAATAAGTTACGAATTTGAACTAGTTCCATAATTTAATTTTTTTTTTCATAAAGTGTGTATATCTTCAATTAAATAATTTTAATTACTTTACATAACCATATATTGATAATTAAATTTGTAGCCACTATAATAAGTCAATACTTAAAAAAATTAATGCTAGCAAATATTAATTAAATAAGTTTTGACATATCAATATTAAAAATACTTTTATTTTAAAATCTTCTAAGTTGTAAGTTGATATATATATATATATATATATATATATATATATATTCACTTGAAGTCTATTTTCCTAATATTTTATATTCAAAGTTGTTAAAAAATAATTTTCAATTGATTTCTTTTAATAATATTATTATTTTTAATTTCTAATATGCAATTGTTTTAATCTCTCTTGAAAAGTATTTTATAATTTCGGGTGTTTCTTGGTTGTTGAAAATTGTTTCTGTCCTTGTCTCTTTTGCCTTGTTTTTTAATTGGAAATTCCTCAAGCCATCGACATCGTATGCTTTGATATAGATTTTGTGAAGAAATAGTCATATTAGATTTTGATTTGAATTCATATATTCATGTTCAATGGTTTTATCTTTTTTTTTTCTTAATTATTAAAATATATTCTTGTCTTTAAATAATAAATATTTTAAATAAAATAATATATATTTATGAAAAAAATGTTCTATTATTTCCTATAGGAAAAAGTGTATTGTGCTTATTATTTCTTGACATAATTAATACATAAATATGTATTTTTATCTTGGTCTTGTTGGCATCTACGCAAAGGCATAGCCAAAATTAGGAGTTTGAAGATTTTATATGTTAGGACAGAATAACTTCAAATATAATTGGCAAATTAACGAATAATAATATAAAGAAACGATTTTTTTTATTTATTTTAAGACTAGGAATAGGTGGCCCGTGCAAGCACGGTCCAACATTGAAAGATTTTTGCGATTTGGATATACACATACAGATATACATATACGTGCGCGCGCAACAATTGTGTTATTTTGTAGTTGTGGCTATATTATTTACATTGAATAATTGCATCCCAAGTATTTATACAGAGCTCCATTTTGTTTTTCAGTGTTCGTCAGCACCAAACAAAAAATACTTGTGAAAGAACAATGAAAATGAATTTAGTATAGAGGTCCATGTGGAGATAGTTGTTTTGTTCATTCTGTGACATTTTTAATCATATACATATCTGATCCAACTTTCTGAGCTACTTAGCTCTCAAATAGTATCAACAGCTTTGGATGCATGATCTAAGTGTATTATAAATATTTTGGGTCGAGTTTTAAACATATTTATTCACTACACTTTTCAAAGACATTAACTCGATGTTAATAAATTGGAGGTTAAATAGAAAGAAAAAAAGTGTCCTTCCTTGATTTGTCAAACAATACAAGTAAAAAGAAAAATCAAATTAGGAAATATTTAGCGAATAGAGACAGATGGAGTACTAAACATCAATTAATAGGAATAATGTGGTAAAATAGCTATGGAGAGTATATTATTCTTAAAATGGACAATGTTTGTTATTTTTAGTGCATATATAACAAACCTTCATCGTTTATGCCAAATCAAAGAACCAATAGAGTTGGTTCTAAGAAAGGATTTGCATCAGGAAGATACACACTTCTCTATCCCTCAAATGCATAAAAATTGGTATATTCACTATTGTCTTCAGTTCTCAGCACACAAGTCAAAGGGTTAAAAGCTTCATTAAAGCTTAATCTTGAAAAACATCAATCTATAAGAGAACACATTAATCTTTTGAATGAGAAACATGCTAAATTTTTAGTTTGCCTAGAATACCAAACGACGATATCAATTATTTTATCGACAAGTTGTAAGGTATTAAAGGGGAAGAGGATTAGCAGTCTGCAATATCATCACAGAAGTTGTTAAAAATTAGATTTTTTTTTTAAAAAAAGAAAGAAAGAAAGAATAACCAAACAAGAGAGAATTGTTTAATACCCTAAGTCTGTGAATCCCCGTCAACAATCTTGACACTTACGATGTGCTCCTCATCATCAAGAAGCTCCAATCTCTCAATACTCATCGCTGCAGGGAGATCCGACTTGACATCAACTTTCCTAAGACTCTATACCAATCTCAAGATCTCCTTGCATAATGCACCTGCTAATAAAGGGCTTGTACTGATGTGGCTGATCAAAACACCTAACCGAGGACTAAACCTGATAAAAAGAGAGACACAACAACCATACGAGAATATTTTGTCCTGTTTGCAGTAATATCAGTTTTTCCAGAACTTCAGTCAAAGTAAAAACTCTAGGGTTTAGCAAGGTGTGAATGAGAAATAAAAAGAGAAAATGGAAAGTAGAAGAACCAATGAAAGTGGGGGAACCAATTTTGGAGAGAAAATGAAAAGTCATTGCAAAGTGCAAATGAAAAGTCATTTTTACCATATTGGTAGAAAAAAGGAAATTGTTGTCATTATATTAGGAAATACTTCATTTAGTTCTTAAAGGGTTAAGAAGAAGGTGCACCTCGCGCCGTCGTCGCTCGCTCAGCTTCGGCTTCAGCTTTGGATGTGATTGATAATATTTTTTGGACAAAATTTATTTAATCAATCTTGTTAATTCATTTTTTTTCTTATAAATTAATTTAGAATGTTAGTTAAATAACAGAATTAATTTCGCAACGAATTATTTGAAATTCGCGAGTAACGATAAATTCGTTTGAAAGGATTTATTCCTTCCGAAAAGTCGTTACTTTTCCCAAAAGACACAACGTTCTGGAAAAAATGGGTCTGAACAGATTTTTCTGAACAGACGCGTTCCTTACTGCTACTGGTTATAAATAAGAGGTCGTTTTCATTTTTCAAACACGGAAAAAATTTCCCTCTCTGCATACATTTTCTTACATAAACAAAATTGTCGATCGCCTAAGTCTGTGTGTGCTCTTGTTACTGTTCTTGCGTTCGCTAAAGTTATTGAAGTTTGAGGTACCGCTACTTCTTTAACATGTTACTTTGTTTTATCTTGAGAGGAATTAATCTGCAACCTCGGGTACAGTGAGGGGATTAAATTTCTTAAGGAAACACAGTGGTTTCTGTGGACTCGGATTAAAACTCATTCTGTCTATTTCATCTTTTTTTGTTTCTGTAATTTTGACTAACCTGAATACAGGAGATAGCAATCTTAAGAAATTTAAAGTTTCTGTATTTGAGGTTTCTGGAGATTAAAACTTTTATAGTTTTCTACTATGTTTGAATTTTTAAAATTCATTCGATTAATGATTAAAATAACATAAAAACTTTATCGTTAAATCAGAAACAATTTGTGTAAGGATTTATTCTTTAATGCTAGTATTTCACATACTAATATTGTCTGCCATTTGTGACAGAAAAAAAAGAAGACTAATTCAAGTCAAGTAAATGCTGGAATAGTAAGTGATGCAACAACATCGATTGCACACAATTGTTCAACTGCTGCCCTGACACCGGCTGAGAAATCTGCAAAGTTTTTTGGAGTCGACTTCAAGAGATGGCAGCAAAAGATGTTATTTTATCTGACTACGTTGAGTCTGCAGAGGTTCATTAATGAGAACGTTCCTGTTATGTCGGATGAAACTCCGCCTGAAGAACGATTCTTGGTAATAGAAGCATGGACACATTTTGATTTTTTGTGTAAAAATTATATTCTGAGTGGCTTGCAGGATGATCTGTACAGTGTGTACAGTAATGTCAAAACCTCAAAAGAACTCTGGGATGCTTTAGAAAAGAATTACAAAACAGAGGATGCCGGAATGAAGAAGTTCATTGTGGCAAAGTTTCTGGATTATAAGATGATAGACAATAAGATCGTCGTCACCCAAGAATTGCAGGTCATAATCCATGATCTCCTTGCTGAAGGTATAAAATTATTTAATACCTATGTTAGAAATATTAAGTCTATTCTTAATACTCACATAATCTTTAATGTAGGATTGACTGTGAATGATGCTTTTCAAGTGGCTGCCATTATTGAGAAGTTACCTCCATTGTGGAAGGACTTCAAAAACTACTTGAAACATAAACGCAAGGAGATGACTGTTGAAGATCTCATGGTAAGGCTGAGAATCGAAGAGGATAACAAGGCTGCAGAAAAGAGGTCACGTGGTAATTCAGCAATATCTGGAGTAAATATTGTTGAAGAAGATCCCACAAAATCAAAGAAAAGAAAGAAGACATAAGGTCCAAAGAGCAATCCTCCTAAGAAGAAATTCAATGGATGCTGCTTCAATTGTGACAAATGTGGTCATAGAGCTACTGAATGTCGGGGTCCCAAGAAGGACAAGAAGAAGGATCAAGCAAATTTGGCAAAATCCAAAGGAGAGATGGACGATCTTTGTGCAATGCTTTCAGAATGCAACTTGGTTGGAAATTCAAGAGAATGGTGGATAGATTCTAGTGCCTCATGTCATGTTTGTGTCAACAAAGAATTATTTTCATCATATACTCCAGTAGCTACAAATGAGAAGTTGTTTATGGCAAACTTCGTTGTTGCAAAGGTGTAAGGAACTGGCAAGATCCTCCTAAAGATGACATCAGACAAGGTGGTGACTTTGAACAGGGTCTCGTAGGTTTCGAAATTGCGAAAGAACTTAGTTTCAATACAGTTCTGACTAAGAACGGATTCACAAATGTGTATTTGTTTCTGATAAAGTTGTAGTGAGTAAGAATGAGATGTATGTAGGAAAAGGTTACCTCACTGAGGGCCTTTTTAAACTCAATGTAATTGCAGTTGATATGAATAAAGATTCGGCTTCTTCTTACTTGCTTGAGTCTAAATTTTATGGCATGAACGGTTGGGACACGTTAATAACAAAACCTTGCAAAAACTGATTAACTTAAATGTTTTGCCTAAATTTGAGTGCAATAAATCAAAATGTCAAGTTTGGGTTAAATCTAAGTATGCTAAACATCCTTATAAGTCTGTTGAAAGGAATTCATATCCCTTAGAACTGATTCACACTGACATTTGTGACATGAAGTCAACACCAACACGTGGTGGGAAAAAAATATTTTATAACTTTTATTGACGATTGTACTAGATATTGTTATGTCTATTTACTAAATGGTAATGATGAGGCAATAGATGCATTTAGGCAATATAAAACTGAAGTTGAAAATCAGTTGGATAAAAAGATCAAAATGATTAGAAGTGATAGAGGTGGAGAATATAAATCTCCATTTGCAGAAATATGTTTGGAAAATGGAATCATCCATCAAACTACTGCACCTTACTCTCCTCAATCTAATGGAATTGCGGAAAGGAAAAGCCGAACTTTAAAGGAAATGATGAATTCCTTACTTATAAGTTTAGGTTTACCACAAAACTTGTGGGGGGAATCTATCTTTACAATAAATCGAATACTCAATAGAGTGCCTCACACGAAGACACATGTTATTCCATATGAGAAATGGAAAGGTAGAAAACCCAACTTGAAATATTTCAAAGTGTGGGGGTGTCTAGCCAAAGTCCATGTTCCTATACCTACGAGGGTGAAAATAGGACCTAAGACTGTGGATTGTGTTTTCATTGGATATGCCACAAATAGTAAGGCATGTCAATTTTTGGTTCATAAGTCTGAACATCCGGATATTCATGATAGTACGGTAATGAATCAGATAATGCTGAATTTTTTGAACATATCTATCCGTATAAAACTCGACTTGAGTCATCTAGTGGGGGGTCTAAACAACCTCGAGAAGAACCAAAAGAGAATGAAACCAATGAAGACAGTCCAAGGCGCAGTAAACGTCAAAGGACAACTACTTCATTTGGATATGATTTTGTAACATTCATTCTTGAAAGTGAGTCTCAAACATTCAAGTAAGCAATGCTGTCTAGCGACTCAACCTTTTGGAAGGAGGCTGTCAATAGTGAGATTGAATCAATCTTAAGCAATCATACTTGGTAGTTGGTTGATCTTTCTCCAGGGAACAAACCCTTGGGTTCAAAGTAGATCTTCAAAAAGAAGATGAAAGATGATGAAACTATTGACAAATATAAAGCAAGACTTGTTGTCAAAGGCTTTAGACAAAAAGAAGGTCTTGATTATTTTGACACATACTCGCCAGTGACTAGGATTACATCAATTCGGATGTTAATTGCCCTAGCTACAGTATACGGTCTTGAAATCCATCAAATGGATGTGAAAACTACCTTCTTAAATGGAGATCTGGAGGAAGAGATTTACATGGAACAACCTGAGGGCTTCGTAGTTCCCGATAAAGAAGAGTATGCAAACTTGTTCAGTCACTTTATGGACTAAAACAAGCACCGAAACAATGGCATGCAAAGTTTGATCAAACCATGTTGTCAAATGAATTTAAGATCAATGAGTGTGATAAATGTCACGACCAGATTTCTCAAGTCATGATGGCACCTACTATAACCCACCAGCAGGTAAGCCAACCCGTAACCCGGAACAACAAGTAATGGGTCTGAGGGTAGAAACTAAACAAGAGTAGACAAATAACAATATACACAGGCGGAAGCAAACTAAAACATAAATACAAATAAAGATCCCTCCCACAACCTGGAAGTCACTAGTACAGAGCTACTAACAAAATAAGTACAAGTCCCAAAAGTGGACAACAGAGACTGGACTGTCTCGAAAGGTAAAAGACAAGTCTATATATACAGATGGAGACTGAAATAGTACAAAACGTCGTGTGCTCACTCCCGTCTCCGGATCAGTCTGCTCCAAGCTCGATCAACGATGGCTACTAATGCTCGGACCTGCATCACGAAATAGATGCAGAGCGTAACATGAGTACCAAAACAACATGTACCCAGTAGGCATCATAGGCCGACTGAACTTTAAAAGTAAAGGCAATATGAAAAGAAGGAATAATACAAACCGAGGGTCAAGTGCGGAAATCTAAGTAACAATGGAATGCACACGAGTGTAGAAAGAACTAACTAAAGTAATCTATAAGCTAACTACACCTAACTGGCCCCCCATAAGCCCAGAAGGTACACTCGTGCGCAGGTTAAATAAAAACACGAACAGACCCCCATAAGTTCGACGAGTACATAAAATAACTAAAACTAAAGAGAATTGCATATAAGAACCCAAGAACGGAGAATATCGAACAAGAATCTCAACCCTAATTAGTAGAATCTGACAGTACGGAGGCCGGACCTCGAACCGGATGCTCACCAGAAGTACCCAAGTAACCAACCACAAGTATCAAGTATATGAGGCCGAAACTCTAACCGGATGCTCTATATAAGTATCTGGGCAATAGAGGCCGGAACTTAAACCAGATGCTCTATAAAGGTGCCAATGTAGCTACTAAAAGAGTTCTAATCGATCCACACTCATAAATTTCCGTGGAACGCCGTCCATACTTAGCCAATCAATGTAAGTCCCTGGAACCAAATCGAAAATCAAATTCAAATTGTGAAGTAGAACTAGTGACGCCGATGTAACTCGTGAAGCCGTAACATCGGGGAAAATAAGGATAACTATAATCAGAGAAAGAGTATCGCCTAACTAAGGCCCAAACTATCAGACTCAAGTCTACTACACCAGTCTACAGGGATCTAAGCCGGCAGAGCGACTTTAGGGCAAAACTAAGGCCTATTGAATCCGAATAATGTATTTCTAAGGCAAGCCCTAGTCAAACCTAAACTAAGGCCCAACATGCTTCAAATAAACAATAATTAAGCATGCAAGCACTCCACATAGCGAGGAGGGTCCGTTAATAACACAAAGCATGCTCACAGTTACCCGATAATTCCCGAAATAGGCCGAAAACATGATTTCTTAACACCTATGCAAGATTCAATGACTATCTAACCCAAATCCCAACTAATCAACATGCATTCACATTCTCGAGTTCAATCTAAGAGAGGAAAACCGTAGCCTACCTGTAGGCCAATCACACACGCTCCAAAATCACTTCTCCAGAGCTTTCCCTTTCCGAACGTCCTCCCCCACTATCAAAAATAGAGTCACAACGTTAATACGGTCGTTTAGACACCAAAATCACAACAAACGGAGACGGGTCAATTTTGGAGTCAAAATGAGAATCATGGGACCCGCGCAGAAAATTCTGAAATTAACTCCAAAAGTGGGTCCTAACCAGTTTCCCCAGCTCATGTCCCAAAATGGGACAAATTCGGGGCTCGGGAACAACACAATATCAACATGTAACTAAAACCCAAATTTTCTCAAAAATTAGAAATGGGACATCAGTTGAATCAGTGTATTTACCAGAAACTGAAAGTCTACAGTGAAATGTGACAACACCACGACGTTTTCCTCGAAAAACCACTCAAGATAGCCTCAAAAATCACTGAAATCAGACCTAGAAAGGCTGAGAAAAAAATCTCAAAATCTTCCAAAATCAAGCTCACAAAAAGGGTGTGGCAGCAAGTATTTAACAAAAATTACCTCAAACGGGGACTCCAAATCACTATCCGAGATCACCAACGCGTTTTCCTCGAAAAATCTCACAATTTTGCCTTTTGAATCGCCCAAATCGATTGAGAGATGAGAGAGTTATGAGGGTTTGAAGTTTGGGAAATGTTGCTGATTTTCTGCAATAAATAGCAGATTGCTGCAATTTCCCAAAAACTAAAAACTCCGACGGGGTGCTCCGAACTCGTTCGGAACCTCGTGCACGCAAATGAGATATGCAAACATACCAAATTCGATATTTTGGACTCAACGGCGCAGTCGAAATTTCCATCAAGGGTCATCTCAATAAAAAGTGGGTCCCACTTCCAAAAGCCATTTTAAGTCAAAACCCATAAAAGGGGTCGGAAAGATATTGAAAACCTCCAGACACAAAAGAAGGGTCAATCTAGACCAAACTCAACATTCTGGAGCTAACCATGCTGACGGAATTCTCATCCGAGCGCGTTTACTTAGAATGTTGACCAAAGTCAAACTTAGGCTTAAACTTAAAGTTAAAACGCTTAATCGCACCGACTCACACTGAAAACCTCGGGAGTCATGACGACCATGCTACTAGCCTAAGATGACCCTTCCAGACTGATGGAATCGTCAGAATTGGATTCCGATGTTATCTTCTTGAACTTTTGATCGAAAATGATCGTTCAAGGTTTATAAGCTCCAAAACACAAAAACTCGCACCAAGACCAAACGGACGACCAGGTGACCGAACTGTCTGTCCCAGCAAGTTATAAATGACTTGGGGTCGCTATAGGAACGCTCTAAACGACACACAGCAGGCAAGACATAGAAATGACCAAGAGGGTCATTACAATATCCACTACTAAAAAGGACTTTCGTCCGCGAAAGAAATGATCAAGAAGTACCTGAAGGCTCAAACAAGCCGGGAAATTGCTCTTGCATCTCCTGCTCGATCTCCGAGGTAGCCTCCTCGACTGGACGATGCCTCAAACGGACCTTAACAACAGGAATGACTCTCGACCGCAATCTCCTCACATCTCTAGCTAGAATGGCAACTGGTTCCTCTACAAATGTCAAACGATCATTCAACTCGACTGCATCATACTGGAGCACATGGGACTCATCAGGAACATACCGCCGCAGCATCGAAACATGAAACACTGGGTGGATGGCCGAAAATGCTGGAGGTAGGGCCAACTCATAAGCAACCTCTCCAACTGTCCGGAGTATCTCAAAAGGCCCAATGTACCTGGGGCTAA
>NC_064291.1:9453001-9487186 GCF_019186545.1 Solanum stenotomum | reverse complement strand
TGTGAAGCCCTCACCCTCAACTGGAAGAGTCAATATAGGAGCGGTGGTCAATAACTCCTTGAGCCTCAAAAAGCTCGCCTCACACTTCTCTGACCAAACAAAGGGAACATCAATACGAGTCAATCGAGTCAACGGGGCTGCAATAGTAGAAAAGCCCTCAACAAAGCGTCTGTAGTAACTAGCTAACCCGACGAAGCTACGAACCTCAGTAACAGAAGTGGGCCTGTGCCAATCACGAATAGCCTCAATTTTCGCCAGATCAACCCTAATACCCTCCTTGGACACCACGTGCCCCAAGAAGGCTACAGACTCAAGCCAAAACTCGCACTTTGAGGACTTGGCATAAAGCCGTTGATCTCTCAAAGTCTGGAGCACTATCCTCAAACGCTGCTCATGCTTACTCCGGCTCCGCGAGTATACTAGTATGTCATCAATGAAGACGATAACAAATAAATCAAGGTATGGCCTGAACACACGTGTCATCAAGTCCATGAAGGCATCAGGGGCATTAGTCAACCCAAATGACATCACCAAGAACTCATAATGGCCATAACGGGTCCTAAATGCAGTCTTAGGGATGTCCGCTGCCCTAATCCTCAGCTGATGGTACCCGAACCTCAAATCAATCTTAGAAAACATGGCGGCACCCTGAAGCTGATCAAACAAATCATCAATACGAGGCATGGGGTAACGATTCTTCACCGTCACCTTGTTCAGCTGCCTGTAGTCAATACACATCCTCATAGTCTTGTCCTTCTTCTTCACAAACAGAACAGGAGCACCCCAAGGCGACACACTCGGATGGATAAACCCCTTACCTAAGAGATCCTCTAACTGAACACTGAGCTCCCTGAGCTCTGCAAGAGCCATCCGGTAAGGCGGAATAGAAAAAGGATGGATGTCGGGCTCCAAATCTATGGCAAAATCAATGTCATGATCTGGAGGTAGGCCAGGTAGGTCTGTAGGGAACACATCTGCAAACTCTCTAACCAGAGGAACTGAGTCAACTGAAGAGTCATCTCTACTCGCATCTCGCACATAAGCCAAATAAGCTAAACACCCAGAAGCAACCAACCGTCTAGCCCGCATAAAAGAGATGATCCCTGTCGGTGTGTGACTATAAGCACCCTGCCACAACACTGGGGAAATGCCAGACATGGCTAAAGTAACGGTCTTGGCGTAGCAATCCAAGACCGCATGGTAGGGGATAACCAGTCCATGCCCAAAATCACATCAAAATCAATCATACCTAGCAGAATAAGATCAACTCTAGTATCACAACCCTGGATAGTCACTAATCAAGATCGTAATTTCTGATCCACTACTAAGGACTCACCCATCGGGGTCGAAACATGAACTGGATCTGCCAAAGACTCAGACCTCATACCTAATCGGGGAGCAAAATAAACAGATACATACGAGAATGTGGACCCCGGATCAAATAATATTGTAGCAGGCTGATGGCATAATAAAAGCGTACCTGTGATAACATTGTCAGATGCCTCAGTCGTCGCCCTCACCGGGGCTGCGTAGAAATGACCCTGAGCGCCTCTGCCCGATGCATCTGATCTACCACCTAACCTGCCTCCTCGAGCTCTGCCTCTAGCTAGAGGGGGCACTGCTGAAACTGGTCTAGGTGCAAGGGGAGCAGGTACAATCGCTCCTCGCCCTCGCCGGGGGCACTCTTTGGACCAATGGTCAAGCGCACTGCAATCAAAATACCCCGAAGTTGAACGCCCTAAAGTAACCCGACCGCGATAGGAAGGGAGGGAATCTGATCCCCTCGAACTATGGCCGGTACTAGGACCACCCTGGTGATGCTGGCCTCCCTCAGAAGCAGGTAATGCCGCCTGAATAGGACGACTGGACTGACCCTGCTGGAACCTCTGGCGGGGCCTATCATAGGAGTCTCTCCCTCTAGTCTAGGACCCGCTGTAGCTGCCCTGGTAGCGTGCGCTCTTATCGCTGCCCCCTTGGGCCTGCGACGAATATGCTTCATGGATCGGGCATGGTCGACCACATCAAGAAATGAACGGCCGGACGAAACCAAATGCTCTGTGTCAACCCTCAGACGGTACCGCAACCCACGTACAAAATAACGAACTCTCTCCTCCTCCGTGGGTAGGATCATGGTAGCATGTCCAGATAACTCATGGAATCTCGTTTCGTACTCTGAGACGGTCATAGGGCCTGCTCCAATCTGGAGAACTGATCACGAAGCCTATCCCTGATGCTCTGTGGCATAAACCGGGCTAAGAAAGCCTCTGAGAACTCACTCCAAGATACAGGAGGCGATCCAGCTGGCCTGGACTCTCGATACGAGCGCCACCACTGCCTGGCTGGCCCACGAAACTGATGAGCGGTGAAATCAGCTCCTCTCGACTCCAAGAGGCCTAATGACTGTAGCTGCTCCTGACAAGTGAGCTGGAACTCGTGGGCATCCTCCCCAATCGACCTTGAGAATATCGGCGGTGCCAACCTCTGGAATACCCCGAGCATCTTTTGCTCGCGCAGTGGCATCTCCCCGTCCTTTAAGTCTGACACGACAGCCACATGAACTGGTGGCAGCTGAACCTCTGGTGCCTCTGCGGCAGGCTGACCCTGCGGCGCTGGAACTGGTGCTGCTGCTGCTGGGGTTGGTGCTGGTGCTGCTGGGGCTGGTTCCTGTCGCATCTTCCCAATAGCTGCTAGTATCTGAGTCAGTAGAGCATGAAGATCAGGAGCTGTAGCTGCAGCTGGTGTAGGTAGTGGCTGGGCTGGCCCCGGCCCCACCGATTGTGGAGGTACATATGTTGCCTAGGGCTCCTTCTCCCTATCTCGAGTTGGTAGTACGGCCCTGCCTCGACCTCGGGGTCGGCGTCTACCCCAAGCTGAGGCTTTGCCTGCAATCCCTGGTGCGCCACCACTGCTGGCCGCGCCACCTCGCGAGCGAGCCATCCTGCTAAAGAGTGAAATAAGTGAGATTTCCAGAAACCAATAAGACACACGTTGCACGAAAGCGAAACAAAAGATGAAATTTTCCTAAGGACATCCTGTAGCCTCCCGAAGATAGGTTACGGATGTCTCCGCACCGATCCGCAGGACTCTACTAGACGTTAGCTCTGTACAAGTGAGACCGATAAACCTGGGCTCTGATACCAACTTGTCACGACCCGATTTCTCAAGTCATGATGGCACCTACTATAACCCACCAGCAGGTAAGCCAACCCGTAACCCGGAACAACAAGTAATGGGTCTAAGGGTAGAAACTAAATAAGAGTAGGCAAATAACAATATACACAGATGGAATCAAACCAAAAGATAAATACAAATAAAGATTTCTCCCAGAACCTGGAAGTCACTAGTACAGAACTACTAACAAAATGAGTACAAGTCCCAAAAGTGGACAACAGAGACTGGACTCCCGTCTCCGGATCAGTCTGCTCCAAGCTCGATCAACGCTGGATACTAGTGCCCGGACCTGCATCATGAAATAGATGCAGAGCGTAGCATGAGTACCAAAACAACAGGTACCCAATAGGCATCATGGGCTGACTGAACTTGAAAAGTAAAGGCAATGTGAAAAGAAGGAATAATACAAACTGAGGGTCAAGAGCGGAAATCTAAGTAACAATGGAATGCACACGAGTGTAGAAAGAACTAACTAAAGTAATCTATAAGCTAACTACACCTAACTGGACCCTAATAAGCCCAGAAGGTATACTCGTGCGTAAGTTAAATAAAAATGCGAATGAACCCCCATAAGCCCGACGAGTACACAGAATAACTAAAACTAAAGAGAATTGCATATCAGAACCCAAGAACGGAGAATATCGAACCAGAATCTCAACCCTAATTAGTAGAATCTGACAGTACGGAGGCCGGACCTCGAACCAGATGCTCACCAGAAGTACCCAAGTAACCAATCACAAGTATCAAGTATATGAGGCCGGAACTCTAACCAGATGCTCTGTATAAGTATCTGGGCAATAGAGGCCGGAACTCTAACCGGATGTTCTATATAAGTATCTAGGCAATAGAGGCCGAAACTTAAACCGGATGCTTTATAAAGGTGCCAATGTAGCTACTGAAAGAGTCCTAATCGATCCACACTCATAAATGTCCGTGGAACGCTATCCATACTTAGCCAATCAATGTAAGTCCCTGGAACCAAATCGAAAATCAAATTCAAATCGCTAAGTAGAACTAGTGTCGCCGATGTAACTCGTGAAGCCGTAACATCGGGGAAAATAAGATTAACTATAGTCGGAGAAAGAGTATCGCCTAACTAAGGCCCAAACTATCAGACTCAAGTTTACTACACCAGTCTACAGGGATCTAAGCCGACCGAGCGACATCAGGGCAAAACTAAGGCCTATTGGATCCGAATAATGTATTTCTAAGGCAAGCCCTAGTCAAACCTAAACGAAGGCCTAACATGCTTCAAATAAACAATAATTATGCATGCAAGCACTCCACATAGCGAGGAGAGTCCGTTAATAACACAAAGCATGCTCACAGTTACCCGATAATTCCTGAAATAGGCCGAAAACACGATTTCTTAACACCTATGCAAGATTCAATGACTACCCAACCCAAATCCCAACTAATCAACATGCATTCACATTCTCGAGCTCAATCTAAGAGAGGAAACCGTAGACTACCTGTAGGCCAATCACACGCGCTCTAAAATCACTTCTCCGGAGCTTTCCCTTTCCGAACGTCCTCGAAACGCTGCCTCGCTATCAAAAATAGAGTCACAACGTTAATACGATCGTTTAGACACCAAAATCACAACAAACGGAGACGGGTCAATTTTGGAGTCAAAATGGGAATCGTGGGACCCGCGCAGAAAAATTTTGAAATCAACCCCAAAAGTGGGTCCTAACCAGTTCCCCCAGCTCATGTCCCAAAATGGGACTCAATTTGGGGCTCGGGAACAACACAATATCAACATGCAACTAAAAACCAAATTTTCTCAAAAATTAGAAATGGGACATCAGTTGAATAAGTGTATTTACCAGAAACTGAAGGTCTACAGTGAAATGCGACAACACCACGACGTTCTCCTCTAAAAACCACTCAAGATAGCTTCAAAAATCACTGAAATCAGACCTAGAAAGGCTGAGAAAACAAGTCTCAAAATCTTCCAAAATAAAGCTCACAAAAAAGGTGTGGCAACAGGTATTTAAAGAAAATTATCTCAAACGGGGACTCCAAATCACTATCCGAGATCACCAACGCGTTGTCCTCGAAAAATCTCACAACTTTGCCTTTTGAATCGTCCAAATCGGTTGAGAGATGAGAGATTTATGAGGGTTTGAAGTTTGGGAAATGTTGCTGATTTTCTGCAATAAATAGCAGATTGCTGCAATTTCGCAAAAACTAAAAACTCCAATGGGGTGCTCCGAACTCGTTCGGAACCCCGTGCATGCAAACGAGATATGCAAACATACCAAATTCGATATTTTGGACTCAACGGCGCAGTCGAAATTTCCATTAAGGGTCATCTCAATAAAAAGTGGGTCCTACTTCCAAAAGTCATTTTAAGTCAAAACCCACAAAAGGGCTCGGAAAGATATCGAAAACCTCCAGACACAAAAGAAGGGTCAATCTAGATCAAACTCAACATTTCGGAGCTAACCACGCTGACAAAATTCTCATCCGAGCGCGTTTACTCAGAATGTTGACCAAAGTCAAACTTAGGCTTAAACTTAAAGTTAAAACCCCTAATCGCACCGACTCACACTGAAAACCTCGGGAGTCATGACGACCATGCTACTAGCCTAAAATGACCCTTCCGGAGCTGATGGAATCGTCAGAATTGGATTTCGATGTCATCTTCTTGAACTTTTGATCGAAAATGATCGTTCAAGGTTCATAAGCTCCAAAACACAAAAACTCGCACCAAGACCAAACGAACGACCAGGTGACCGAACTGTCAGTCCCAACAAGTCATATATGACTTGGGGTCGCTATAGGAACGCTCTAAACGACACACAGAAGACAAGACATAGAAATGACCAAGAGGGTCATTATAATAAATGTGTTTACATTAAAGACACTCCGAATCAGGAAGTCATTGTATGCCTATATGTGGATGACATGCTGATAATGAGCAAGGACACTGTTAATGTAAAAGCTACTAAACGTATTCTCGCTAGTAAGTTTGATATGAAAGATCAAGGAGTAGCCGAATTGATATTGGGAATTAAGATTCACAGAACTCCTAACGGTCTAGCATTGTCACAATCTCATTATATTCAGAAGGTATTTGAAAAGTTCAGGTATTTGAATTTCAAAAAAGCAAAAACCCCAATTGATGTGAACCTTAATCTTGCTAAGAATAAAGGTTAAAGTCAGTCTCAATTGGATTATGTCAGAGTATTGTGAAGTTTGATATATGTCATGAATTGTACATGACCAGACATAGCCTGCGTTATAAGTAAATGGAGTCGATACACAAGAAATCCCAATCAAAATCATTGGTTGGCAATGAAGAGAGTTTTGGGGTACTTAGAAGACACTCAAAACTATGCTTTGCATTACAACAAATATCCAGCATTTCTTGAAGGATATAGTGATGCAAATTGGATTACTGGGTCAACTGAAACGAAATCCACAAGTGGATATGTTTTCACTATTGGTGGAGGAGCAATATCTTGGAAATCATCCAAACAAACATGTATAGCTCGCTCTACAATGGAGTCTGAATTCATCGCCTTAGACAAGGCAGGTGAAGAAGTTGAATGGCTTCGGAATTTCATAGAGGATATTCCGTTTTGGCCCAAACCAATGGCCCTTATATGCATACACTGCAATAGTCAAGCTGCAATTGGAAGGGCTGGAAGCATTATTTATAACGGGAAGTCTCGTCACATAAGACGAAGACATAACTCTGTTAGACAACTACTCTCTAGTGGAATTATCACAATTGACTATGTAAAGTCAAAGGATAATGTGTCGGACCCACTTACAAAAGGCCTAACTAGAGAGGGAGTTGAGAGATCATTGACGGGAATGAGACTATGGCCGAGAACAAGTCCTCGTGGCGGTAACTCTACCTAGAAGACTGGAGATCCCACGATCTAGGTTCAAGGAGATAAAACAAAGTCATAGATGACGGTTCAACATTGTCAAAAATTATTTTATGTCCATTCTCATGATGAGACAATGTTCAGTAACCAGGATAAAGGCATAAGGACTTTTTAATGGTTTCTAAGTTTGATACAGGGTATATCAAATAGTGTATCTAAGGGATAACACATTTATAAACCACCTATGCAAGTGTGAAGTGTAAGCCGCTTCAAGGAGAATCCGGTAAGGCCAGTTCTCTACGCACTTATAAACCGAGATGTGTTCATGGCTGAAACGAACAAAACAATGAGAACCAAAAACAGTTCAAGGGTTGATTGTGTGACTTATGTTGTCTAGGTATACACCAAAGCTCGACGGTTGAAAGATATCAAATCTACCAATTGACCGAGTATATTTGATATATGTTCACTATGGAAAGTTTAAAGGGAAACCTACTTATCCAAATGTGATTAACCCTTACTTACAAGAAACACAAGTTTTTCATGCATATGTTTTAACTATAGTCATTCCCATTCATGTGGGGGATTGTTGGGTTTAGCAAGGTGTGAATGGGAAATATAAAGAGAAAATGGAAAGTGAAAGAACTAATGAAAGTGGGGGAACTAATTTTGGAGGGAAAATGAAAAGTCATTGCAAAGTGCAAATGAAAAGTCATTTTTACCATATTGGTAGAAGAAAGAAAATTGTTGTCCTTATATTAGGAAACACTTCCTTTAGTTCTTAAGAAGAAGGTGCTCCCTCGCGCCGTCATTGTCGCTCGCTCGGCCTCGGCCTCAGCCTGGGCTTCGGCTTCTGCTTTGGCTTTGGCTTTAGCTTTGGATTTGGCAAATGATGTGATTGATTGATAATATTTTTTGGACAAAATTTATTTAATCAATCTTGTTAATTCATTTCTTTTCTCTTATAAATTAATTCAGAATGTTAGTTAAATAACAGAATTAATTTCGCAACGAATTATTTGAAATTCGCGCGTAATGGTAAATTCGTTTGAAAGGATTTATTCCTTCTGAAAAGTCATTACTTTTTCCAAAAGACACAACGTTCTAGAAAAAATGGGTCTGAACAAACGCGTTTCTTGCTGCTAATGGCTATAAATAAGAGGTCGTTTTCATTTTTGGAAAATAAAAAAATTTCCCTCTATGCATACATTTTCTTACATAAACAAAATTGTCGATCACCTGAGTCTGTGTGTGCTCTTGTTGCTGTTCTTGCGTTCGGTGAAGTTATTGAAGTTTGAGGTACCGCTACTTCTTTAACAGATTACTCCGTTTTATCTTGGGAGGAATTAATCTGAAACCTCGGGTACAGTGAGGGGATTAAATTTCTTAAGGAAACACAGTGATTTCTTTGGACTCGGATTAAAACTCATTCTATCTATTTCATCTTTTTCTGTTTCTGTAATTTTGACTAACCTGAATACAGGAGATAACAAAAACCATAAGGAAGACATACAATCAACTTAGAGAATAATTGCACATTAGTCATTTACCTTTTTTGCATAATCAATGAACATATCAAGTGCTCTTACATTTAGGCATTCGTCTTTGTTCACTATAAGCACTTGCATTAGGTAATAAGTAGGGAAATTTTCCAGAATGACAAATGTGGAAGAGAAAATATGCAATGCGTGAATCATTTCGAATGGTTGGGAAAAATACGTTGTCACGACCCAGACCATCGTGATTGGCACCTACACTAACCCTCCGGTGGGAGAACCATAACTACTACTAACTAACAATTTAAAGCTACAGAAGTAGGTTTAAATAACTAAATAAGGAAGTTCCCATAAACTTCAACAAAAGATCTAACAACTAAACTTAACAAATGTGGAAGAAATAACCTATAACCTGGAAAGTCAATGTACCAAAACTCTAACAAGATTCATAAGTCTAAACAAGAAAATCATCTAAAGAACTAGTCTAAGTCTGAATAGGATGGACTAAACAAAAAGAGATCTCAAGGCAGCCTGCTAGAACTGGCTCACCCTAGAATTCGAATCTGCGATCACTGATTTTCTAAGCGAGGTCTTTCAATAGCCGCCGGAAGATGCTCTGTACTCAACAAAAATAAGAGCAAGTTCAGTATCAGTACACAACCACCGTGTACTGGTAGGATCACGTGACTATCCCATTAAGTGAAACATACATTAGTCAATACAACAATATAATCACATGTACATATCAAAGATATACAATATCATCAACATATATGAACTATGAACAACTTCACGATTCTCACATATCACAATTATATCAATTTAGAGCAATATATCGTCTTGCAATATCAATCATCATTAGTTAAGAATGAACTAATCACAAGTAGATGCACAACACAATTCATCCTCTCACTGAACCCAATTCAATGGTCCTCTCATGGAACCCACACCCAAATAGTTAGCATCTCGGAACGTGATACCCGATCCAATGATTACGCCAGAACGTGACAATCAATCCCATAATTATGCTGGAACGTGGCAACCGATCCAAGTTAGTTATGACGAAACGTGGCAACCGATCCAAGTTAGTTATGCCGGAACATGGTAACCGATCCACACCACAATCACAAGTATATCCTCGAGATCATCCATTTAAGTCATGATTTCATGATAACCATCATTCATCTATCTCATTTAAAACAAGTGTGATCAATAATGCAACATTCATATACATACATGTATCATAATGAAGCAAGAACAAACATACATTACACAATCATAGAATCACAACCATCACCTACCTCGCAACAAGCTTGAAACTCTAAGAAACTTGATCCTTCCCTTTCCGGATTCGTTCCTCTTGTTCTTGGTCTACAAACAATCATCATAACACGGGAATCAATAAACAATCACTAATTATCTGAATTACTAATAATTCTATGAAACCTAAATCAAACCCATGATCCCAATTATCCAAATTAGGGTTGTTTCCACCATAGAATCTATAACAAAACCCTCCCCCATCAATATTTCACCCATTCTATTACGGTCTACAGATCGAAAAATGGATTCGAGGAGTGGAAAGCTTACATTTAGTCTCAAGAGTGGTGAAAAATGAGTAGGATTGTCTTGGGGTTCGTGCCTTTGTTCTAAAAATTGTAAAGTGCCAATTAAGGTCGTTTAAGGGTTTATTTACAACTTTAAATCGCGTCGAACCCGCCACAGCGTCCCTCTCCCCGCTGCAGCAGCCCCGCCAGAGCGACACCAATCCTGCTAAAGCGACTTGTACGAAATCAGTGAGCTATTTAAGGAATTCCAAGACCCCTATTTCACAACACACCTCTAACTAACGACGATCAGAAAATACCCTTTACACGAAGATCGATTTCGGGAGTTCTACTCACCCGAATTCAATTCCTTAAAGTCATATGGGTTCTTTAACGAGTAATCTAACTATTCATGTAATCAAAATCATAATTAACTCACCCGGCTGTTACCTGATTTCCCTATACCTTAAAGAGTTCGATTTCGTCCAAATCTGGACTAGGTTAGGAAAATCAAAATACTATGAAAAAGTTTTCTGACCCCAATTCTTTCTCCATTGGTTTTTCCCTAATGACGGAATCATGTTGTTACAATAGATACCAATTTACCTATCACTTATCCCCGAGTGATCAACTAGGAAAGATTGGCTAAAGTAAGGGTAGAGTAGTATTCTAAATCGTCGAATTACTGGGGATACTTGTCTCGCATGCCCTTTTTACCGAATCTCATTACCCCGTAAGGGTTTCACATCTCCAACCTCAAACCAACCAATTGAATTCCTACACATCCTCCCTTACAATGCCTCAATGAAGTCATCTCAACCCTCGAGTGATAAATATTGTTGTATGTAAACTTAACTAACATAAAAAACGATTCCCAACAACCACCAAAGTTGATCGTACACACGTCTACAACATGTTACCAAGGACCTTGACACAACCATCAGGACGAATCCTTTAGCACTTAAGCATGATAAAATTCCAAGTCAATACTCGCTATAAATAGAAGTGAACCCGAATCTACCAACACACACTCATAATACCCAAACAATCATAGCTTTTATCAACATCTCTTTCTCACAACATAAATTTCCATGAGCTTAAGTTATAACAAATTTGATCTTTAGAAATCAGATACTCATCGAGGGATATGTCCAACCATACAACTACTCCAACAACACTATCGAAATGCTAGATTTAGTAATTGTAGATTACCTCTTAAGAACAGTAGAATTGGACCTAATGATCCCCACATTCAACCACATATAAATGATACATGACCTCGACGATTAGAGGAATATTAAGATTATCGGACAACCACAAATACGCATGGTAGCTCTTCTATAAATTCTCATGAGCGAGGTGGTACATGTAGAACCACTAAAATACTTTAACAACTCCAAGACAACACCAATTATGTCATTCGAAATAACCAAATATTCCCAATGTTCCCACTTAACCAAGAGAACATCGCAAGATTTAATACCCCTAATCCACAACTAGGGATCTACCCACAAAAGTGAAAAACACATTAGAGCATAGCTAGTGAATCATACTCACAGTACTACCAACCATCATAAACACTCCGACCATTTACCTTATTAGAAACCAACACTTCTAAAAATGAAACCTTTCTTAAGTACTTAACAATTAATAGTAGTAAACTTACAACTCAACCAGGTGTAAGTCCTTTCAAATGCTCAATACCGGATACAATTGATCATTTCTCACCTTGACAATTCATACCTTGACAAAATATATTACCACAAATGTAGACTTACAATGAAAAATCTGAATTGTAAATTCAACTGTATAGCATAATTCCCTTGTCTATCAACATTAACTTGTACCTTGAAGATTTTTATGAATTCATGGGTCCTTGCTTATCATTGATCGCATCTCCATTGATCTTACAATATCCTTCACTAAAAGTTCCATCGTACTCATTACTAAACTCAAAGAACCAAAATTAAATTACTTATCATCACACTCAAGCTAATGTCTGCACAATCCTTCCTCAAATTTTTTTCTATAGTTTTTAACCCATCTGATGGACTTGTGACACCTCTGAACCCAATTATCTACCCTTCTGAAGATATCTCTTTAGCCTTTGCAATCAAATATAATATCTTTCTCTTGCCTCTCTCTAAAGGATGTACTACATCCCACTATATTTTCCTTTATTATAACTCTAGCTCTTTAACATTCTATTCGAGTGGTGTCCCACCATCTCTTAAACTTTCCATACAACCATGTTACTCACCCAATATTAGAAAACCACAACCTTAGATACTCACAAGTCGTACTTACTATAAAAAATTAGCTTTACCAACAATCTTAATATATAGTTGCATCCCATCACAATCCATCACGAACTCATGCCACCATTACCCTCGGTTAGCCTTGACTATCACTACGAAGTCAACCTTTTCATCGACATGACACATCAAACTCAGGTATACCTATCAAATTCAAAGGGCTAACCCAATTTTATACACATTTACTTACTAAATTGTTCAATTACCTTCAACCAAGTATACTCATTGGGACTTCTTTATCCATAAGCTTATTATTCCAGTATCAATCCACTCCTTTATGACATAAGATAAAATCATCGGTCCTCATACTACCCTCCTTCTTCTTAACAAACAAGACAAGAGCACCCCACGGGGAAACACTAGGACGGATGAAACATTTATCAAGAAGCCCTTGGATTTGAGCTTTAAGCTTTCTCAATTTTGACCACACGAATAGACTCAATAGGGGGGATTCGACCTCAACATCCCAAATATGAGCCAATTACGCCAAACAATCATGCCCCACCAATTTCCTACCTCGCACGAAAGATATGTCCTTAGATGACTTAGGCTTGTACCTCCTTCCCACTCTAACATTTCCCTACCCGGGATCTTTAGAGGTACCGACTTAGCATTACCATTAAGCACAACATAATAGGGGGACAATCAAGTCATCCCTAAGATTATATCAAGTCAGTCATATCCAGCATAACCAAATCAACCTAAGTCTGAAAATCCCTAAACACAACAGGAAAAACACGATATACAGGGGTGACTATGACTGACTCTTCAACTGTGGTAGAAACATGGATGGGGGTATCAAGTATATCACAAACCACATCAAATCCCAAGGCAATTGAACTAACACATACGAATAAGTAGGACCTATATCACACAAAACAATAGCCATCCGGGCACAGACGAGAGTAGCACTAGTGACCACTGCATCACACACCTCAAACTCGGTCTTGCCTGGAAAAGCATATAACTGAGCCTTATCGTCTTGACGGGCAACCTCATCGCTTGGCTACACTACTCCTCTACCTGCATTACTGTTTCCCCGGCCTCCACGACCTCACTAATTTCCTCCTCATACGCCCATGTTCTCCATAATTTTAACACACCTTATAACTTATATCCAATTGTTGAACACTGAACTAGATCACGAGGGTTAGTACGAGTACAATTCGAGTTATGAAATTGTGACTAGGAAAAACAGGGGAGACATGGCTGAGATTCTGTCTCGCTCTGTCCCGCTCTGGTGGAAGAAATCTCGCCCTGGCGAAAAAAATCCCGTCCCAACGGCCTTAACGGAACAAACCCCTGTCAACAATTTTTTGGGTTATTTTCCTTCCCAATTTCCCACAAAGGTTCCCAACTATAACACATGCAGTTTTAGAGATTTTCCCTTTAGCTAGGACAATCATTGTCTACCCTTGGTCAACCCAACGAAGTACACACTTTAGAATCCTTTTACATCATTTCAACACTACTACATACACATCCCCAGGATACACTAGACTCTCACACGGTTATCAGTTGGTTGTAACGCACATCTAGATTTCTCGCTTACGAACCACATCGTAATTTATATAGACCCTTGCACCTAATCTCGTGATGACTTTCTTTTCACAACAAGTTCCACGACACTCAAGTGGTTACAACTGGCACAATTTCAACATTTAGGCCAGCACATAGCACATATCAACATTTAGGCCAGCACATAGCACATATCAACATTTAGACAAGCAATATTGGGCACATAATCATATCAAAGCATTCAAGTAATACACCCTTCACATTCATAGTTAATTTCCGACAACTACAAGCACACATTCACCGTTCCAAGTTACAACTCGCAGACAAGTACAATTTCTTTAATTAGTTTGTTCCATAGACGACTATTACTAATTATCTATGCTTTATACGGCCTCTAAGGCCAGATACCAATTGGAACCTTCTCAGTTCCAATTAACTTGCTTGTGTCCCTCCGGCCGTGACTACGACGTTTAGTTCACTTCATTGAGATACCAATTTGAATCAGGAGATACCAATTGGACTCAACTCATATCACAAGCGACAATAGTAGCTAGCGAACCCTATAAAATTGCTAATTTCAATCACAGAACTTGGTTGAACCCAACTTTTAACCACCTCAACCTTTAACTGATGGTAACCAGACCTTAAATCAATCTTAGAGAACATCGATACATCTTGCGATTGGTCAAAAAGGTCATCTATCTGAGGTAATGGATACTTTTTCCGAATGACAATCCTATTCAACTATAAGTAATCTATACACATCCCCTCTTACTAGTGATTGTGTTACAACTTTTGCTGCTCTAGTTCAGACCGTAGAGTGCAGGAGGAAAGATATCAATATGTATTACCCAGATACAAATTGGAATCAAGTCATAGCACGAAAGAGTAGAAAGAAGTGAGGTTTTTCCTCTAGTCCTATAGCCTCTTGAAGAAAGTACGAACGTCATCGTACTGTTTCGCAAGACTCTACTAGATTCATTTTGGTACAATGAGATCTACGAACCTACGACTCTGGTACCAACTTTGTCACGATCCAGACCATCGTGATAAGCACCCACACTAACCCTCCGGTGGGAGAACCATACTTACTAACTAACTAATAATTTAAAGCTACGAAAGCAGGCTTAAATAACTAAATAAGGAAGTTTCCATAAACATCAACAAAAGATCTAACAACTAAACTTAACAAATGCGGAAGAAATAACCTAGAACCTGAATGTCAATGTACCAAAACTCTAACAAGATTCATATGTCTAAACAAGAAAATCATCTAAAGAACTAGTCTAAGTCCGAATAGGATGGACTAAACAAAAAGAGAACTCAAGGCAGCCCGGAAAAACTGGCTCACCCTTGAATTCGAATCGGCGATCACTAATCTTCTAAGCGAGGTCTTTCAATAGCCACCGAAAAATGCCCTGTACTCAACAAAAATAAGAGCAAGTGCAGTATCAGTACACAACCACCGTATACTGGTAGGATCACATGCCTATCCCATTAAGTGAAACATACGTTAGTCAATACAACAATATAATCACATGCATATATCAAACATATACAATATCCTCAATATATACGAACAATGAACAACTTCACGATTCTCACATATCACACTTTTATCAATTTAGAGTGATATACCGTCTTCCAATATCAATCATCATTAGATATGAACGAACTCATCACAAGTAGATACACAACACAATTCAATGGTCCTCTCACGGAACCCAATTCAATGGTCCTCTCATGGAACCCACACCCAAACAGTTAGCATACCGAAACGTGGCAACCGATCCAATGATTATGTCGAAACATGGCAACCGATCACATAATTATGTCAGAACGTGGCAACTGATCCAAGTTAGTTATGGCAGAACGTGGCAACCGATCCACACCATAATCATAATCACAATCACAAGTATATCGTCAAGAACATACATTTAAGTCATGATTTCATGGTAACCATCATTCATCTATCTCATTTACAACAAGTGTGATCAATAATGCAACATTCATATGCATACATGTATTATAATAAAGCAAGAACAAACATACATCACACAATCATAGAATCCTAACCATCACCTACCTCGAAACAATCTTAAAAACCCTAAGAAACTGATCCTTCCCTTTTCAGATTCATTCCGCTTGTTCTTGGTGTACTAACAATCATAATAACACGAGAATCAATAAACAATCACTAATTACCCGAATTACTAACAATTCTATGAATCCTAGATCAAACCCATGATCCCAATTATCCAAATTAGGGTTATTTCCACCATAGAATCTATAACAAAACCCTTCCTCATCAATATTCACCCATTTTATTACGTTCTATGGATCAAAAAATGAATTCGAGGAATGGAAAGGTCACCTTTAGCCTCAAGAATGGTGAAAAATGAGTAGGAGTCGCCTGGGGTTTGTTCCTTAGCTCTAAAAATTGAAAAATGCCAATTAAGGTCGTTTAAGGGTTTATTTATGAGTTTAAGTCACGTCGAACCTGCCACAACGACCCTCGCCCCGCTGCAGCGGCCCTACTAGAGCGACACCAATCCCACTAAAGCGGGTTGCACGGAATTAGTGAGCTATTTAAGGAATTCCAAGACCCCCATTTCACAACACACATCTAACCAACTATGATCAGAAAATACCATTTACGCTAAGATTGATTCTGGGAGTTCTACTCACCTGAATTCAATTCCGTAAAGTCGTACGGGTTCTTTAACGAGTAATCTAACTACTCATGTAGTCAAAATCATAATTAACTCACCCAGTTGTTACTAGATTTCCCTAGACCTTAAAGACTCCATTTTCATAAAAATCTGGACTAGGTTGGGAAATTCCAAATACTACAAAAAAGTTTTCTGACCCCAATTTATTCTCCATTGGCTTTTCCCTAACAACGGCATTAGATCGTTACACACGTGGCAAAGAAAAAAGGAAGGGAGAAGGGAAAATGACCAAACGCTTTAGTTCACAACCTAGTTATGCAAGATTTTCATGGCACAGATCTTTTCTTATACAATTAACCAAAAGAATAGTAAGAGTCACTTTCAACTTTCATGACTGGATAAACAAAACAGCTAAAAGATAATACAATCTCTGGTTGACCTAATATAGAAAACAATTCAAATTTTCTCGATTTCATCTTCTATACAAATTTGACCAGGACACAAAACCAAGAAGGAACTTGATGATTTGGATTCCAAAATCAAAGCCTAGTGACTTCGTATTTTTCCAGATAAACATGTAAAATGAACTGAGAACACGGATCAATACAAATCAAGAACCATACAGTCATCATAAACATAACAAATCTAATGATTTAGCTACAAGATATTTAAAAATATGATCAATCCCACACCGTTGAAAATAAGCCAATCGATCTACAGAAAAGAAAAATGTAGCAAAGGTATTCACAAAAAGAGAGAGAGAGGAGGACGAACAAAATGAACACGTGTTTGAGTGATCAATTAAGAAATGCAAAGATAAGGAGAATGGTTAGTAATGACGACATGGGACACAAAAAGTTCCTTATCTCTCTTTGAATCTCATGGATTGCCTCAGGAAAGAGGCCAGTCCCTTCAGAAGGTGCCAAAATTATACTGTCAGCTCGATAACATCTTTTTATTTCATCTTTGTTTACTCATTGCCAAGCTAAGGAGGCCCCCTTTCTTGTTGGCATTTTATGTATTATCATAAATCTGATAATTTGTATAGCTAGCTCTTCGGAGAATTGATACATCTTTTAACTTTACAACACATATCACAACTGAAAGCTACCTGAATAAATGACTAACATGTAGTTTTTGATGCAAAAACAAAAAACCTATCTAATAAAGAGAGACAAATCAAATAAGCCACAAGTCAATAATCAGAGTATCCTAAAGAGTTACACTTAGAAAAGTCGATAAGACTAAATACGCTCAAGAATAATATCAGAATAACACAGATTGAAACCTAAAAAAATAGTATGGGACTAAAAGCAAAACAAGTATGGGAACAATGATATTCATTTGAAGGTTATACAAAGGAAAACAAACAACATAAACAAGAATGTCATTCCCCATAGGAATGATGTTAAGTTTTTTCTTTTTGAGAAAGCCTAGACATGTAACTACTTAAGTTGGTACAAAAACAATCCAACTATATGGTATAAGCTATGACATATCCATCAATCAATTATTTCATAAACCTTAATAACATATAAAAAATATTCTAAGTATACGTATCTAGTTAGATTGAACAAATTAACAGTTAAACATTAGACACACAGATACAAAAAAAAATCAACCATGGTGCCAGTAGCTCAAAAAATAATCCATTGGGTTCAAACCAGTTGAGAAGTTTTGTTTCGACTCCAAAAACGTAAAATTTAATTACTTATTAATCAATTGACTACTCCACGATAGAAAAATATTTAACTCCAACTATATGGGATAGCTAAGCTTTACAAAACTCAAAACATAAGAGCAACAAGTTAGTTCACCATAAAAAACAGGGCATTCATAGTTTTATGAAATCTTAGAGGAATCTAATGTACGACAAAAAATCAGTAAGAAAGCATCAATGGGCATACCCATAGCCCAAATTTTGGTATAAGTAGTTGCAGATCCTTAACTTCGCACTGCCAGTGAAAATAATTTCAAAACGAATGAGGTGAAGAAACTCCAAGATAAACCCACAACAATATAAGTCTAAAATGAAGAAACTCATAAGCCAATTCCGACAGAAAACCCATATATGAACAGAGAAAGTTATGAAAGAAGACCAACTAAAATAAGAAACCCAAAAAGTTGATTCCAACAAAAATCCTTTTATGAATAGAGAAAGTACAAAAGAATTATGATGAAATAAGACCAAATTAGTTACTGCATGTGAGAAAACAAAATGAAAATCTGAAACAGGGATAATAGAAGAAATTGTGTCCTCAAAATCTAAAACTGAACAGGAAATATACAAGAACAAAACAAAAATTGAAGGCACAACGGTTGAAATTATTGAAAAGCACAAGGAAAATTGAACATCAACAACAAACCCAACTGAAAAAAGAAGAAAATATTAACACACGTAGATCAAATTTGCTCGACGAAAGACAAAACTGGGATATTTTTAAATGTACTTTCAATTTTGAGGTAAACAAAGAAGTACAAGAAATTAAAAAAAACAATACGAAAGAATCTTACCTAGAATGAATGCTGGAGAAAGGAGGAATTTTTTGTGAGCATAAGCTATCAAGTAAAAACTTGAAATATGAAGCAAGAAAAGTAAACAATGAGGTGTACCTTCAAGATGTATGAACAAGACAAGTAGCTATGTTTGAGCATTAAAAAGACAAAAACACCCTTAGATTTGATGAAACATGCATGTTGAAACAAGCCATTTCTAATATAGTAGAAATGAGTGGATTTTTTTTATTTGCTTTTTCTAATTGTTAATCTTATATTTTTATTTTATTTTTATTTTTGAAATTTGCATAAATAACATAGGAGAAAATATTGCAAAGCATGCTTCATTTTCTTTAAAAACAAAAATAGTAACTTTTGATGATAGTGGGATTCGAGAACCCACAACTCTAGTGTGGGAAAGCGTTTTCATGGCCTCTTCCTTACCACTGAGTTGTAAGTCAGTTGTGTTAGGGGGTTCGTAAGTTATACATATATATTTATTTAATTTTCTAATACAAAAATAGGATGTACGAAAAAGCTATTGGGTTCGTCCAAACCCCCACTTAGTTCCGCCCTTGCATCTATACCCTCCAACTTTGAGTGCGCACAAATAGACACCTAAATTTGTATAAAGTTCAACAAGTAGACACATGCATCATGTAAGACGTCAAGTAGGACGCATGTGTAATTGTGTATATATGCTCCACTTTATTCAAGTTTAAGTACCAATTTGTGCCCATCTAAAATTCAAAAGCATAGATATTAAATATGTAACGACTGGTTCCCGTCGTTATAGAAAAGTCAACGGGGAAAAATTTTGGGCCAGAAAACTTTTTCGTAGTAACTTCGGATTTCCCAACCTAGTCTAGATTTAGAAGAAATCGGAGTTAGTAAGGTCTAGGGAAATCTAGTAACAATTGGCTGATTTAATTATTATTTTGATTACATGAGTAGATAGCTAAGACGTTAAAGAATCCGTACGACTTTATGGAATTGAATTCGGGTGAGTAGAACTCCCGAAACTGATCTTGGCATGAACGAGTAGTTTTTGAGTGTCCTTGGTTGAAGGTGTATTGTGAAATAGGGGTATAAGAATTATTAAAATTTCTCACTGTTTCGTGCAAGCCACTATAGCGGGATTTCTGCCGCCAGGGCAGGGTCACTGTAACAAGGTGAGACCGTTGTGGCAGGACAAATGCGACTTAAAGTCGGAAATAAACCCCAAAAATATTTTATTTTGTAATTTTCAAACTTGAGAGCTAAGGAACGAACCCAAGAGTCTTCTTGACAATTTTCCACCATTCTTGAGGCTAAAGGTAAGGTTTTAACTCCCCGAATCCATTTTTTGATCCGTAGAACGTAATCTAATAGGTAATTATTGATGGGAGGGGGGGTTTTGATCTAGAATTTATGGTGGAAACAACCATAATTTGGATATTGGGATCATAGGGTTGATCTAGGGTTGATAAGATTGTTGGTAATTAGGGTAATTAGTTATCGTTTATTGAATCCCGTGTTATAATTATTATTTGTAGATCAAGAACAAGGGAAATAAATTTGGAAAGGGAAGAATCAAGTTTCTTAGGGGATACAAGTTGTGTTCGTGGTAGGTGATAGTTGTGATTTCATGTTGTGCAATGTATGTTTATTCTTGCTTCATTATAATACATGTATGTATGTGAATGTTGCCTTATTGATCACACTAACGGTAAATGAGGATAGATGAATAATGAATGCCATGAATCATGACTTGATTATATGATTATGAGAATGTACTTTGTGATTGTGATTGTGGCTTGTTGAATGGAACGGGTGTTGCGTTGCGGCACACTAACTTGAATCGTTGCCACATTTCGACATAAATATAGGATCAGTTTCCACATTCCGACTTAAACATTGTATTGTGTACCACGATTCGGTATGTTAACAGTTTGGGTTTTGATTCCATAAGAGGACCGTTGACTTGACATAACTGTATAATTGAGAATTGTGAAATGCTCTGTTGTTCTTGAATGATGTTGATATTGTATATATTTGGTGTATGCATGTTATTATTATGTTGTAATGGCTTATTGTAACAACTTGTTCCCGTCGTTATAGAAAAGTCAATGGGGAAAAAATTGGGGCAAGAAAACTTTTGAGTAGTAACGTTAGATTTCCTAGCCTAGTCCAGATTTGGACGAAATTGGAGTCAGTGAGGTCTACGGAAATCTGTTAATAATTGGGAGATCTAATTATGAATTTGACCACATGAGTAGATAGATAAAGATGTTAAGGAACTCGTACGACTATACAAAATTGAATTCAGGCGTGTAGAACTCTCGAAAATGATCTTAGTGTGAACGGGTGGTTTTGAATGTTAAGGGTTGAAGGTGTGTTGTGAAATGGGGGCTTGTAATTCAAGTTACATCATTTTGTTTCTGTGCATGCCATCGTAGCAGGATGACTGCCGTTGTAGCGAGATGGGTCCCGCTGTAGTGGGACAGATTCGACTTAAAGTAAAAAATAAACCCCAAAATCATATTATTCTACAATTTTTGAACTGAGAGCTAAGGAACAAACCCAGGGATTTTCTTGATTGTTTTCCACCATTCTTGAGGCTAAAGGTAAGGTTTTCACTCTCCGAATCTATTTTTCGATCAGTAGATAGTGGTTTCTTGGGTGATTATTATTAGGGAAGGGTTTTTGGAACTGTTTGGATGGTGGAAAAAGCCCTAATTTGGGTAATAGGATCTTGGGTTAGCCTAGGGTTGATAATGATGATTATAATCTAGGTAATTAGGCCTCGTTTATTGATCCTTGCGTTAATTATATATTTTTAGACCACGAACAAGCAGGAAGAATCTAGAAAGGGAAGATTCAAGTGCCTTAGGGGATTCAATCTTGGATGCAAGGTAGGTGATGGTTGTGATTTCATGTTGGTGTGATATATGCTTGTAATTGCTCATTATAATGCATGTATGTATGTGAATGTTGAATTATTGATCACCCTAATCGTAAATGAGGATAATTGAATAATTGTATGCCATGAATCACCTTTTGTTGTATGATTGTAAGAATATACATTGTGATTATGATTGTGGTTTGTTGAATGGATCGGGTGTTACGTTCGACACACTAACTTGGATCTGTTACCACGTTTCGGCATAATTATGGGATCGGTTGCCACGTTCCAACATAAACATTAGATCGGGTACCACGAATTGGTACAGTAACAGTTTGGGTATGGGTTCCATGAGAGGACCTTTGAATTGGGTTTTGTGAGAGGACCATTAAATTGTGTTGTGTATCTACTTGTTATGATTTCGTACATACATAATGATGATTGATATTAGAAGACGGTATGTTGCTCTAAATTATTATAACTGTGATATGTGAAAATCATGAAACTGTTTGTTGTTTGTAATAGTTAACTAATATTGTATATGTTCGGTATATGCCTGTTTTATAAGGATTGTGGTTACTTGCATGTGTTTCACTTATTAGAATAGCCGCATGATCCTACCAGTACTATGTGGTTGTGTACTGATACTACACTTGCCCTTTCTATCCGAGCTGCCGTGAGTTCTCTTTCTGTTTATGTCCACATTGCAGACCTAGACTTTCTAGTTATTTATTAGTGCATTAGTTGGGGTTGTAACCCTTCTTGTTTAGACTTTTGGTTCATTGTTAGAGTTTTGGTAGATTGACTTTCATGTTCTAGGCGTATTTTCCGTATTTGTTTTAGTTGTTAGACTTTTGGAGTTTATGGGAACTCTATTTCTTTTCCTTAGCATTTAAACTTGGTTTCGTAACCTTAAATGCTAGCATTTAAACATGCTTTCGTAACCTTAAATGCTTTAGTATTTGATTAAGTTGGTTAGCTAATTAGTATAAATGGTTCTCCCACCGGAGGGTTAGTGTGGGTGCCAATCACGACGATCTAGGTCATGACAAAGTTGGTATCAGAGCCTAGGTTTGTTGATTTGGATGTGCCAAAACGAGTCTAGTAGAGTCTTGCGGAACGGTATGGAGACATCTATACTTTTCTTCGAGAGGCTATAGGACTTTAGGAAATCTCTGTATTTTCTCCTGTCTCCTTTCGTGCTATAACTTGATTCTAATTGGTATCTGCCGATTCAAATTGGTATCTAACCTCCTTCACTCTTCTGTCCGCAGATGGTTTACACTAGGCTCAACAGTGTTAGGCCCGTAGCTCCCGTCAGAGCTCTAGCTGAGGAATCTGTAGTACGAGGTCACGGTTGAGGCAGGGGTAGAGGAAGAGCTAAGGGTAGAGCCGAGGAAGGGCAGCGCTTACTAGGGATGGAGCACCGGTTGGAGATTCTCCCAGAAATGAGGCCCCTGTTGCACACCATGAAGAGGTAGAGCAGAATGTAGAAGTTGAGAAGAAGGAGAATGTTGGGCAAAATGAAGAGATTCAGGCTAAGCCAACATGTATTCCTCCCATAGACCCAGTATTAGCTCAACAGATCATGTCATTCTTGAAAGGGTTGGTTGGTTCTGGAGTGTTTCCCTCTGTCCAAGAAACTCAAGCTCCCGCCAATCCTCTTATTGCTATCACTATCCCCAAGGTGGGAGGGAATGCAAGAAATGATACGTTCTTCCGTCCTTTAATGGATTCTGTTATGACTGGTAATGAGCATGAAATGTTGACTAAGTTCTTGAAGTTGAAACCGCCTGTGTTCCATGGTTCTGGGAGTGAGGATGCATATGAGTTCATCCTAGATTACTATGAGAGGCTTCGTAAGTTGGGAATAGTCCATCAGCATGGGGTTGAGTTTGTGACTTTTCAACTTAAAGGTGAGGCTAAGCAGTGGTGGAGAGCATATGTGGAATGCAGATCTTCAGTGTTACCTCCATTTACTTGAACCCAATTTCATGCTCTGTTTTTAGAGAAATATGTGCCTAGGACTTTGAGAGATTGCAATAAGGATGAGTTCATGACTTTGGAGCAAGGTGATATGTCTATGGCTGTTTATGAGGCCAAGTTACATGCCTTATCTAGATATGCTACTCAATTGGTGACTACTGAGAAGGAGAGGATCTGTTTATTTATTAGGGGAGTAAATTCTGAGTTGCAGGTATTATATGTTCATATGACCTCTACAGGAAGGAGCTTTAATAAGGTAACAAACTTTGTTAAGAAAGTGGAGGGGGTGAGGCGAGACAGTCAGGCAAAGGCATTGGCTAAAAGGGCCAAGAACTCGGGTAACTTTCAAGGTTCTTACTCCAAAGGGTCAGGGAGGCCAACACTTACAGTCAGGCCAATTCATTCTTCTATGCCAGCCTCTACAGGTACTTACTTAGGAACTCCACCTCATAATTTTATTTAGGAGAGCCAAATAGCCGCACCTTCGGTGGGCAACATGCCATCTTTTGATCGTACATGAAACAACTGTGGTGAACCTAGGCATATGAGGAGAGATTTTCCCCACCCACGCATGATGGATTTTGCGCAGCAGCAGTCTAGAGCAGTGGTACCCACGGGAAATGGTAATAACGGTCGAGGACGTCCACAAGGTGAGCGAGGAGGTATTCAGCAAGGCCGTGAGGGTAGAGGAAATAGTAACGCAGGCAGGGGTGCAGTGCATCAAGGCATGTAAGTCGCCCGTCATGATGATATAGCTTAGTGTTATGCCTTTTCGGGCAAGACTGAGATAGAGGCGTCTAATGCGGTGATCACAAGTTTTATTCTTGTCTGTGACCGAATGGCTAATGTGTTATTTGATCCGAGTTCTACTTATTCTTATGTGTCCGTGCGATCTGCCTCAGAATTTGCAATGATTTGTGATATACTTAATGCCATCATCCATGTTTCTACCCCAGTTGGAAAGTCTATCATAGTCACCCATGTCTATCGTTCTTGTCCTATTTTGTTTATGGGTTTTCAGACATAGGTTGATTTGGTGATTTTGGATATGACTGACTTTGATATAATCTTAAGCATGACTTGGTTGTCTCCCTATTATGTTGTGCTTGATTGTAATACTAAGTCTGTAACTCTAGAAATTCCGGGAAGGGAAAAGTTAGAGTGGGTAAGGGTGTACAAGCCTAAGCAAGCTAAGATCATATCCTTCATTCGGGCTAGGAAACTAGTACGGCAGGGTTATTTGGCTTATTTGGCTCATATTTGGGATGTTGATGTTGAGTCTCCATCTATTGAGTCTATTCATGTGGTGTCAAAATTTAGATAAGTGTTTCCTAACGATTTGCTCGGTATGCCTCCGGACAGAGATATAGATTTCTGCATTGATTTAGAACCTGGTACTCGTCCCATTTCTATCCCTCCATATCGCATGGCTCCGATGTAATTAAGAGAGCTTAAGGCTCAAATCCAAGAGTTTTTTGATAAAGAATTTATTCGTCCTAGTGCTTCCCCGTAGGGTGCTCCAGTTTTTTTTATTAAGATCAAGGATGGTAGTATGAGGATGTGTATAGATTATCGACTATTGAATAAGGTCACTATTCGAAACAAGTACCCTTTGCCCCGAATAGATGATATTTTTGATCAATTGCAAGGTGCATGAGTTTTCTCCAAGATTGATCTAAGTTCTGGTTACCATCACTTAAAAATTAGGTCTGAGGATGTGCCCAAGACGGCATTTAGATCCTGTTATAGGCACTATGAGTTTTTAGTTATGTCTTTTGGTTTGACTAATAAGCCTGCAACTTTCAAGAGTTTGATGAACGGGATGTTCAAACCCTTCTTTGATTCGTTTGACTTAGTCTTTATTGATGATATTTTGGTCTATTCGAAAAGTGAGGAAGAGCATGCCAACCATCTTCGTATTGTTCTGGGTGTTCTTGGGAAACAAAGGTAGTATGCGAAATTTTCTAAATGTGAATTTTGGTTGACTTCGGTTGCATTTTTGGCACGTGTAGTTTCAAAAGAAGGGTAATGGTAGATCCTCAAAAGATTGAGGCGGTTAAGAAGTGGGTTCGGCCTAGCTCTATGACTGAAGTTATGAGTTTTGTGGGGCTCGCTAGCTATTATCGTTGATTTGTGAAGAACTTTGCTTCTATTGCCACTCACTTGACTAATTTGACCAAAGAGGAGATACCATTTAAATGGACCAAAAAATGTGAGGAGAGCTTCCAAAAGCTCAAGACTCTCTTGACCACCGCACCTATTCTAGCATTACCGGTAGAAGGTAAAGATATTATTGTTTATTATAATGCTTAACATTCTGGTTTGGGTGTTGTGTTGATGCAGGATAAGAATGTTATAGCTTATGCATCGCGTCAATTGAAGGTGCATAAGATGAATTACCCAACACATGATTTAGAGTTGGTAGCGGTAGTGTTCGCTCTTAAGATCTGGTGGCATTACCGTTATGGTGTTAAGTGTGAGGTATTTACTGATCATCGTAGTTTGCAGCATGTGTTCACCCAAAAGAATCAGAATTTGAGACAGCGAAGGTGGATGGAGTTACTCAAGGATTATGATGTGACCATTCAATACCATCCGGGTAAGGCTAATGTAGTGTCAGATGCTTTGAGTCGAAAAACGGTGAGAATGGGTAGTTTAGCTTGCTTGAGTATAACTAAGTGACCATTGGCTAAGGAAATTCAGACCTTGGAGTCTAAGTTCATGTTGTTGGGCATCTCAAAAGGAGGTGGGGTGTTAGCTAGCATTGAAGTTAGGATCATGCTCATTGAGGAGATCAAGGCCAAACAATTTGAAGATGAAAATTTGAATGAACCTAAGAATAAGACTGTGATTGGTAAGGTACAAGAGACCACTCTTGATGCGGAAGGCGTGCTCAATTTTAAAGGAACGATTTGTGTTTCTCGAGTTGATGACTTGATTCAAAAATTGTTGACAGAATCCCATGGTTCGCGATACTCCATTCATCTGGGTGTGACCAAGCTGTACCGAGATTTGAAGCGAATTTATTGGTGGCCAGGCATGAAGATGGATATAGTGGAGTTTGTGGCTAAGTGTAAAAATTGTCAACAAGTAAAATATGAGCATCAAAGGCCCGCAGGTTTGCTTCAAAGAATGCCAATTTTGGAATGGAAGTGGGAGAGGATAGCCATGGATTTTGTGGTTGGTCTTCCCAATACTTTGGGGAAGTTTGATTCTATTTGGGTAGTGGTTGATAGATTGACTAAGTCTACCCATTGTATTCTAATAAGAATAGATTATAATGTTGAACAATTGACTAAGGTTTATGTGAAAGAGATAGTGAAGTTGCATGGGGTGCCCCTTTCTATCATCTCAGACCGTGGAACATAGTTTACCTCCTAGTTTTGGAGGAAATTACACGATGAATTGGGCACACAACTCACTTTTAGTACCGCTTTCCATCCACAGACAGGCAGTCAAAGAGGACTATTCAAGTGTTAGAAGACATGTTGAGGGCATGTGAGATTGATTTTGAAGGTACCGTTGTGTGAGTTCTCCTATAATAATAGTTTTCACTCTAGCATAGATATGGCACCCTTTGAGGCACTTTATGAAAGGGGATGTACATCACCATAGGATGGTTTGAGGTTGAAGATGTGAAACCTTTGGGGTTGATTTAGTGAAGGATGCTCAAGAAAAGGTGAGGAGTGTTTCAAAAGAAGTATGCGGATCATAAGGTAAGAGACATAACATTTCAAACTGGTGAGAATATTCTTCTTAAGGTGTCACCTATGAAAGAGGTGATGAGATTTCGCATGAAGGGCAAGCTAAGCCCGCGATACATTGGTCCCTTTGAGGTTCTTGAATGTGTAGGGCCAGTGGCTTATAGATTGGCTTTACCTCCTACCCTATCGGGATTTCATCTGGTATTTCATGTGTCCATATTGAAAAGATATCATGGTGACGGAGATTACATCATTAAGTGGGACTCAATTGTATTAGACAAAGACTTACAATATGAGGAGGAACCGATTGCAGTTCTTGATCATGATAAGCGTAAGTTGAGGACCAAGGAGATTAAGTCCATGAAAGTTCAATGGAAGCATCATCCAGTTGAGGAAGCTACTTGGGAAACAAAGAAAGACATGCAAGACAAGTATCCCCAGTTGTTTGTCGATTCAGGTACTACTCCATTCTTTCCTTAGCCTATTTTTCTTAAGTTTGTCACTCAGCGACGAGTGATGGGTAAATTGGTATCTATTGTAACGACCGGTTCCCATCGTTATTGAAAAGCCAACGGGGAAAAAATTATCGTACTAACTTGGGATTTTCCAACCTAGTCTAGATTTGGACAAAATCGGAGTCAGTAAGGTATAGGGAAATCTGGTAGCGATTGGGTGATTTCATTATGATTTTTATTGCATGAGTACATAGCTAAGACGTTAAAGAATTCGTAGGACTTCACAGAATTGAATTCGGTGAGTAGAACTCCTGAAACTGATCTTGGCGTGAACGGGTAGTTTCTGAGTGTCGTTGGTTAAAGGTGTGTTGTGAAATGGGGGTATTGGAATTATTAAAATTGTTCATTGTTCTGTGCAAGCCACTATAGCGGGATTTCCGCCGCTAGGGCGGGGCCGCTGTAGCGGGGTGAGACCGATGTAGTGGGAAAGACGCGACTTAAAGTCTGAAATAAACCACAAAAACATTTTATTTTGCAATTTTTGAACTTGAGAGCTTTCAAACTAAACTTTTAGCAGCCCAGGATAGACAGAAGAAGTATGCGGATCATAAGGTAAGAGACATGACATTTCAGACTGGTGAGAATGTTCTTCTTAAGGTGTCACCCATGAAAGGGATGATGAGATTTTGCAAGAAGGGCAAGCTAAGTATGTGATACATTGGTCCCTTTGAGGTTCTTGAATGTGTAGGGCCAGTGGCTTATAGATTGGCTTTACCTCCTAACCTATCGGGAGTTCATCTGATATTTCATGTGTCCATGTTGAAGAGATATCATGGTGACAGAGATTACATCCTTAAGTGGGACTCAATTGTATTAGACAAAGACCTACAATATGAGGAGGAACCAATTGCAATTTTTGATCATGTTGTGCGTAAGCTGAGTACCAAGGAGATTAAGTCCGTGAAAGTTCAATGAAAAGCATCGTCCAGTTGAGGAAACTTGGGAAACCGAAAAGGACATGCGAGATAAGTATCCCTAGTTGTTCGTCGATTCAGGTACTACTCCATTCTTTCCTTAGCCTATTTTTCCTAAGTTTGTCACTAGGGGATGAGTGATGTGTAAATTGGTATCTATTGTAATGACTGGTTCCTGTCGTTATAGAAAAGCCAACGGGAAAAAATTTTGGGCCGAAAAACTTTTTCGTAGTAACTTGGGATTTCCCAAACTAGTCCAGATTTGGATAAAATCGGAGTCAGTAAGGTCTAGGGAAATTTGGTAGCAATTGGGTTATTTAATTATGATTTGGACTACATGAGTAGATAGCTAAGACGTTAAAGAATCTGTACGGCATTACAGAATTAAATCAGGGTAAGTAGAATTCCTGAAACTGATCTTGGCGTGAACGGGTACTTTCTGAGTGTCGCTGGCTGAAGATGTGTTATGAAATGGGGTATTGGAATTATTAAGATTTCTAACTATTCCATGCAAGCCGTTATAGCAGGATTTCTGCCACCATGGCGGGACCGCTGTAGCGAGGAGAGATTGTTGTGGCGGGACAGACGCGACTTAAGTCAGAAATAAACCCCAAAAACATTTTATTCTTCAATTTTCGAACTTGAGAGCTAAGGAACGAACCCAGGAGTCTTCTTGACAGTTTTCCACCATTCTTGCTACTAAAGGTAAGGTTTTAACTCCCGAAATCCATTTTTCAATCCGTAGAACGTAATCTAATGGGTAATTATCGATGGGGGAGGGTTTTGATCTGGAATTTATGGTGGAAATAACCCTAATTTAGATATTGGGATCATGGGTTTGATCTAGGTTTGATAGGATTGTTGGTAAATCATGTAATTAGTTATCTTTTATTGATTCCCGTGTTATAATTATTGTTTGTAGACCAAGAACAAGTGGAACGAATTCGGAAAGGGAAGAATCAAGTTTCTTAGGGGATTCTTCCAGATCAGGAATAATAAATAAAATGGAAACAAGATAAAATCTTATATAAAAATGACTTCTGGCATCACCGGAAGGATCGAAACCACATTGATAGGCCGACAATTTTTTTGGATAGGTCGAACTATTGGAAGAAAATAGAAAAGGAAGACCGAGTGGGATCAAAGAAACTAGCGGGCTGATCACTAATTAGATACAAATAAGTGCAAATTCTGACATCAGAATTGGTTGTTCTTTCTCTCTCCTTTCTTCTAGAGGAATTGAGTCAAGCTTTGTTCGAGGTAGGTGATGGTTGTGATTTCATGTTGTGTGATGTATGTTTGTTCTTGCTTCATTAAAATACATGTATGTATGCGAATATTGCATTATTGATCACACTAACTATAAACAAGGATAGATGAATGATGAATGCCATGAATCATGACTTGATTGTATGATTATGACAATGTACCTTGTGATTGTGATTATGGCTTGTTAAATGGATCGGGTGTTGCGTTCCGACAAACTAACTTGGATCGGTTGCCATGTTCCGACATAAATATAGGATCGGTTTCCACGTTTCGGCATAAACCTTGGATCGGGTACCACGTTCCGGTATGCTAACAGTTTGGGTTTGGGTTCTAGGATAGGACCATTGACTTGACATAACTGTATAATTGAGAATTGTGAAATGCTTTGTTGTTCTTGAATGTTGTTGATATTGTGTATATATATTCGGTGTATGCATGTTATTATTATGTTGTAATGGCTTATGTATGTTGCACTTAGTGGGATAGTCGCGTGATCCTACCATTACACTTTGATTGTGTACTAATACTGCACTTTCTCTTTCTTTGTTGAGTACAGGGCACCTTCAGGCGGCTTTTGACAGACCTCGCTTAGAAGATCAGTGACCGCTTCAAATTCAAGGGTAAGCCAATTCTTCCGAGCTGCCATGAGTTCTCTTTCTGTTTATGTCCACATTGCAGACCTAGACTTTCTAGTTAGTTATTAGTGCATTAGTTGGGGTTGTAACCCTTCTTGTTTAGACTTTTTGTTCATTGTTAGTGTTTTGGTACATTGACTTTCAGGTTCTAGGCATATTCCGCATTTGTTTTAGTTGTTAGACTTTTGGAGTTTATGGGAACTCAATTTCTTTTTCTTAGTATTTAAACTTGCTTTCGTAACCTTAAATGCTTTAGTATTTGATTAAGTTGGTTAGCTAATTAGTATAAGTGGTTCTCCCACCAGAGGATTAGTGTGGGTGCCAATCACGACGGTCTGGGTCGTGACAAAATAAGACTAAGGAGCATATTTTATCTCTTTTGGGATATTGGGTCATAGTATCCTTTCACATTTATTTATCCATTTTAGTAGGTGTTAAACGACCATGAGATACTATATCATGATATGAAATTATGAGATAAAATTAGCATTTGGACATGTGATACCATATCACCCTATAAAATCATGAGGTGTATTCAAGCTAAGTTATTGGCATCCCAACGTAGGTAGAAAGAGTACGGAGATCGCATGGTAAGAGATATGACCTTTCAGGTTGGGGAACAAGTGTTGTTGAATGTGTCACCCATTAAAGGAGTGATGAAGTTTGGTAAGAAGGGCAAGCTTATCCCTTGCTACATTAGTCCGTTTGAGATTCTAGACAGTGTGGGTCCAATGACTTACATGTTAGCATTCCCAATGAACTTGTCTAGAGTTCAAATAGTATTTCATGTGTCTATGATAAAGAGGTACATGGGGATGAGGGAATATATCATCAAGTGGGACTCAATATTGTTGGATATGGACTTGCAGTATTATGAAGAGGAACCACGATTCTTAATCGGAATGTCTAGAAGCTAATGACAAATGAGATCAAATTGGTAAATGTTTAATGGAAACATCAGCCGGTTGAGAAGGTTACTTAGGAGATCAAGAGGGACATGTGAAACAAGTACCCTGACTTGTTTGAGGATCAAGGTACTACCCTTTTTTCTACTTTTGCACAGTTTTCTTGGTTGATCACTTGTGGATGAATAATGGGTAAATTGATATCTATTGTAACTCCCTGAATCGATCATTATGATTAGGCCAATGGTGAAAGAAATCGGGTGAGAAAACTTTTTAGTGAGTAACGTATATTTTTTAGGGTAGATCAATCTTAATAGAATCTGGGCGAGGTGAGGTTAAGAGATATATGGGAAGGGGATGGGTAAAATATCAATGCTTGGTGTGTATTTTCTAGTATCCAAGACATTAAGAAACCCATAGGTTTTCATGGTATTGAATTCGGCGTAAAGGAGATAGTTCGGGACGTCAAGGGAAAGAGGTACATTGTGAAAATGGAATTTTTTAGTGATTTTTGAGTCTCTAAGGTTTGCATAGTCCGTTATAGCGTGAGGCGTCTGCTATAACGAGCATGTACATATGATGTAGCGAGGTTCGGGCCGCTATTGCGGGCCAAGGTCGCTATAGGGGTAAGTCAAGATTTTATGCAAAATAAGTCTCAAAACCTTCTATTTTCTACGTTATTATTGGGATTGAGAAGGGTGACTTAGGTTTGTTGCACTTGATTTTCCACGAAATTCGTCGATAAAGACCAATAACAAGCCAAGACACTTTAAAAGGGAAAAACTCAGGTTCTCTAGAGCTTCCAAGGGAATTGATTCGAGGTAGGTGATGGTTGTATGTTTTCTATTTTATGAATGTATGCATTTCTACTGCTTTATAGTATTATTGTGCAATGCATGTTGGGTTAAACATAGGGAATGATATGAAATGATATCATGTTTGATATTCCTATGCATTGAACTGATTATGTTACTTGTGATTTTCAAGTGTTATTGTTCATTATGCATGATTGTTTGTGATTGTTGGTTGCCTCATGTACCACATTGGTACAGAAATACTAACGGTTGGATCGGATACCACGCCTGATATAAATACTAACTCTGGTTGGCTCGAGTACCGTGTCGGTACACTAACATTTTGTGTGTGGGTTCCTTGAAAGGATCGGGTATGTGCATTTATGGTCCTATGAGAGGACCGCATAGTTGTAATTGTGATCATGTGGGACATGCATCCATATATTGCTTGATTTTATGATATTGTGACTATACATAACCTAGTTTTAATTTTTCTTTAATGTTTAATCATGTAATGAATACTTATTAGAGTTATTTTAGCACGATTTAATACTTTTAAATTGAGCATTTTCATTATGACTTATAATTTACAATATTTATTTTATGTGATTTCATTATTATATTTTGTTGAATATTTTAGTGTCATCACTTATTTCATATTTTGTATTGTTTTCTTATGAAACACCTTAGATAGTTGTATTTTGGTAGAACTAAAGAAATATTAGGAACACGAGTTAATTATATGCTTGTATTACTACTTTTCCAGAAAAATCCAAACAATTTGAAAAACCCTGAGGTTGGAAAATCCGGGTTCTATTAATTGATTTGGCCTATAAATTTAAAAATTCGCCACAAATTGTATGATATTTGAAAAATCTAAACTATTATGTCATATACACCTGTAATAAAAAATACTAAACAAGTGGCAAATAATAATTAGATGCACGCATTTTTACCGAATATGAACTATGTATATGTATGTGTTCCAAACCCATTACAAGAAAACTTGAAAAGGAAAGGCAAGCTTTAAAATTGGGCAAGTTGACTGAGTCAATCTTTAAATATGTATGGAACAAAATAAACCCTACTTAATGTATCTCATATTAGTTGTTACATTTTTCTTTTGTATTTTTATTAAACAATTATATATTAAAAGTATTTTTAAACAATTATATATTAAAAGTATTTTTTTTATACTTCATTCTTATGTTTCATCAATAAATTGCACTTTATTTAAGGTGTTTTGGGGTGACATATAAAAAATGCATTGGGATGATTTGTTGGGGTGGAAGCATCGTGAGTATTAGATTGGACAGTCTTCCATAAAAGAACAAAGACTTATACAAATATTAATTCACAGGTCAGCTCACTTGTGAAAAGTCTTTTGAGTTTTAGTTAAGGCAAAGACTTGAGTTGATCCATACCTAGTCAAATCACTTTCTATAAGTTATATTTATAACGGAAAAGGGTCAAAATTGCTCCCGAACTATATGAAATAGACCATTTATACTCTTCGTTA